>NW_028146769.1:0-231168 GCF_055883805.1 Amblyomma maculatum | reverse complement strand
CATAAAAAACCCTTCTTAGAAAAAAAAGAGCAGAAAAATGGTCCATACAGCTAAAATTCTTTGAAAGCAGTTTGTGCGCACTCGCAAGCTCTGTTTTGCTTTCAAGGCCTCTATTCAGGTAGTACATAATCATGGCACACATAAAAAACCCTTCTTAGAAAAAAAAAGAGCAGAAAAATGGTCCATACAGCTAAAATTCTTTGGAAATCAGTTTGTGCGCACTCGCAGCTCTGTTCTGCTTTCAAGGCCTCTATTGAGGTAGTACATAATCATGGCACACATAAAAAAAACCCTTCTTAGAAAATAAAAGAGCAGAAAAATGGTCCATACAGCTAAAATTTTTTGAAAAGCAGTTTGTGCGCACTCGCAAGCTCTGTTCTGCTTTCAAGGCCTCTATTGAGGTAGTACATAATCATGGCACACATAAAAAACCCTTCTTAGAAAATAAAAGAGCAGAAAAATGGTCCATACAGCTAAAATTCTTTGAAAAGCAGTTTGTGCGCGCTCGCAAGCTCTGTTTTGCTTTCAAGGCCTCTATTCAGGTAGTACATAATCATGGCACACATAAAAAACCCTTCTTAGAAAATAAAAGAGCAGAAAAATGATCCATACAGCTAAAATTCTTTGAAAAGCAGTTTGTGCGCACTCGCAAGCTCTGTTTTGCTTTCAAGGCCTCTATTCAGGTAGTACATAATCATGGCACACATAAAAAACCTTAGAAAAAAAAGAGCAGAAAAAATGGTCCATACAGCTAATATTCTTTGGAAAGCAGTTTGTGCGCACTGCAAGCTCTGTTTTGCTTTCAAGGCCTCTATTCAGGTAGTACATATTCATGGCACACATAAAAAACCCTTCTTAGAAAAAAAAGAGCAGAAAAATGGTCCATACAGCTAAAATTCTTTGGAAAGCAGTTTGTGTGCACTCGCAAGCTCTGATCTGCTTTCAAGGCCTCTATTCAGGTAGTACATAATCATGGCACACATAAAAAACCCTTCTTAGAAAAAAAAGAGCAGAAAAATGGTCCATACAGCTAAAATTCTTTGGAAAGCAGTTTGTGCGCACTCGCAAGCTCTGTTCTGCTTCCAAGGCCTCTGTTCAGATGGTACATAATCATGGCACACATAAAAACCCTTCTTACAAAAAAAAGAGCAGAAAAATGGTCCATACAGCTAAAATTCTTTGGAAAGCAGTTTGTGCGCACTCGCAAGCTCTGTTCTGCTTTCAAGGCCTCTATTCAGGTAGTACATAATCATGGCACACATAAAAAACCCTTCTTAGAAAATAAAAGAGCAGAAAAATGGTCCATACAGCTAAAATTCTTTGGAAAGCAGTTTGTGCGCACTCGCAAGCTCTGTTCTGCTTTCAAGGCCTCTATTGAGGTAGTACATAATCATGGCACACATAAAAAAACCCTTCTTAGAAAATAAAAGAGCAGAAAAATGGTCCATACAGCTAAAATTCTTTGAAAAGCAGTTTGTGCGCACTCGCAAGCTCTGTTCTGCTTTCAAGGCCTCTATTGAGGTAGTACATAATCATGGCACACATAAAAAACCCTTCTTAGAAAATAAAAGAGCAGAAAAATTCTCCATACAGCTAAAATTCTTTGAAAAGCAGTTTGTGCGCACTCGCAAGCTCTGTTTTGCTTTCAAGGCCTCTATTCAGGTAGTACATAATCATGGCACACATAAAAAACCCTTCTTAGAAAAAAAAAGAGCAGAAAAATGGTCCATACAGCTAAAATTCTTTGGAAAGCAGTTTGTGCGCACTCGCAAGCTCTGTTCTGCTTTCAAGGCCTCTATTCAGGTAGTACATAATCATGGCACACATAAAAAACCCTTCTTAAAAAAAAAGAGCAGAAAAATGGTCCATACAGCTAAAATTCTTTGGAAAGCAGTTTGTGCACACTCGCAAGCTCTGATCTGCTTTCAAGGCCTCTATTCAGGTAGTACATAATCATGGCACACATAAAAAACCCTTCTTAGAAAAAAAAGAGCAGAAAAATGGTCCATACAGCTAAAATTCTTTGGAAAGCAGATTGTGCGCACTCGCAAGCTCTGTTCTGCTTTCAAGGCCTCTATTCAGGTGGTACATAATCATGGCACACATAAAAAACCCTTCTTACAAAAAAAAGAGCAGAAAAATGGTCCATACAGCTAAAATTCTTTCGAAAGCAGTTTGTGCGCACTCGCAAGCTCTGTTTTGCTTTCAAGGCCTCTATTCAGGTAGTACATAATCATGGCACACATAAAAAACCCTTCTTAGAAAAAAAAGAGCAGAAAAATGGTCCATACAGCTAAAATTCTTTGGAAAGCAGATTGTGCGCACTCGCAAGCTCTGTTCTGCTTTCAAGGCCTCTATTCAGGTGGTACATAATCATGGCACACATAAAAAAACCCTTCTTACAAAAAAAGAGCAGAAAAATGGTCCATACAGCTAAAATTCTTTCGAAAGCAGTTTGTGCGCACTCGCAAGCTCTGTTTTGCTTTCAAGGCCTCTATTCAGGTAGTACATAATCATGGCACACATAAAAAAACCCTTCTTAGAAAAAAAAGAGCAGAAAAATGGTCCATACAGCTAAAATTCTTTGGAAATCAGTTTGTGCGCACTCGCAAGCTCTGTTCTGCTTTCAAGGCCTCTATTGAGGTAGTACATAATCATGGCACACATAAAAAACCCTTCTTAGAAAATAAAAGAGCAGAAAAATGGTCCATACAGCTAAAATTCTTTGAAAAGCAGTTTGTGCGCACTCGCAAGCTCTGTTCTGCTTTCAAGGCCTCTATTGAGGTAGTACATAATCATGGCACACATAAAAAACCCTTCTT
Organism: Amblyomma maculatum; assembly: GCF_055883805.1. Lineage (NCBI taxonomy): Eukaryota > Metazoa > Arthropoda > Arachnida > Ixodida > Ixodidae > Amblyomma > Amblyomma maculatum. The sequence continues at coordinate 228,346 of NW_028146769.1, read as the reverse complement.
AGAAAATAAAAGAGCAGAAAAATGGTCCATACAGCTAAAATTCTTTGAAAAGCAGTTTGTGCGCGCTCGCAAGCTCTGTTTTGCTTTCAAGGCCTCTATTCAGGTAGTACATAATCATGGCACACATAAAAAACCCTTCTTAGAAAATAAAAGAGCAGAAAAATGGTCCATACAGCTAAAATTCTTTGAAAAGCAGTTTGTGCGCACTCGCAAGCTCTGTTTTGCTTTCAAGGCCTCTATTCAGGTAGTACATAATCATGGCACACATAAAAAACCCTTCTTAGAAAAAAAAGAGCAGAAAAATGGTCCATACAGCTAAAATTCTTTGGAAAGCAGTTTGTGCGCACTCGCAAGCTCTGTTCTGCTTCCAAGGCCTCTGTTCAGATGGTACATAATCATGGCACACATAAAAACCCTTCTTACAAAAAAAAAAGAGCAGAAAAATGGTCCATACAGCTAAAATTCTTTGGAAAGCAGTTTGTGCGCACTCGCAAGCTCTGTTCTGCTTTCAAGGCCTCTATTCAGGTAGTACATAATCATGGCACACATAAAAAACCCTTCTTAGAAAATAAAAGAGCAGAAAAATGGTCCATACAGCTAAAATTCTTTGGAAAGCAGTTTGTGCGCACTCGCAAGCTCTGTTCTGCTTTCAAGGCCTCTATTGAGGTAGTACATAATCATGGCACACATAAAAAAACCTTTCTTAGAAAATAAAAGAGCAGAAAAATGGTCCATACAGCTAAAATTCTTTGAAAAGCAGTTTGTGCGCACTCGCAAGCTCTGTTCTGCTTTCAAGGCCTCTATTGAGGTAGTACATAATCATGGCACACATAAAAAACCCTTCTTAGAAAATAAAAGAGCAGAAAAATTCTCCATACAGCTAAAATTCTTTGAAAAGCAGTTTGTGCGCACTCGCAAGCTCTGTTTTGCTTTCAAGGCCTCTATTCAGGTAGTACATAATCATGGCACACATAAAAAACCCTTCTTAGAAAAAAAAAGAGCAGAAAAATGGTCCATACAGCTAAAATTCTTTGGAAAGCAGTTTGTGCGCACTCGCAAGCTCTGTTCTGCTTTCAAGGCCTCTATTCAGGTAGTACATAATCATGGCACACATAAAAAACCCTTCTTAAAAAAAAAGAGCAGAAAAATGGTCCATACAGCTAAAATTCTTTGGAAAGCAGTTTGTGCACACTCGCAAGCTCTGATCTGCTTTCAAGGCCTCTATTCAGGTAGTACATAATCATGGCACACATAAAAAACCCTTCTTAGAAAAAAAAGAGCAGAAAAATGGTCCATACAGCTAAAATTCTTTGGAAAGCAGATTGTGCGCACTCGCAAGCTCTGTTCTGCTTTCAAGGCCTCTATTCAGGTGGTACATAATCATGGCACACATAAAAAACCCTTCTTACAAAAAAAAGAGCAGAAAAATGGTCCATACAGCTAAAATTCTTTCGAAAGCAGTTTGTGCGCACTCGCAAGCTCTGTTTTGCTTTCAAGGCCTCTATTCAGGTAGTACATAATCATGGCACACATAAAAAACCCTTCTTAGAAAAAAAAGAGCAGAAAAATGGTCCATACAGCTAAAATTCTTTGGAAATCAGTTTGTGCGCACTCGCAAGCTCTCTTCTGCTTTCAAGGCCTCTATTGAGGTAGTACATAATCATGGCACACATAAAAAAACCCTTCTTAGAAAATAAAAGAGCAGAAAAATGGTCCATACAGCTAAAATTCTTTGAAAAGCAGTTTGTGCGCACTCGCAAGCTCTGTTCTGCTTTCAAGGCCTCTATTGAGGTAGTACATAATCATGGCACACATAAAAAACCCTTCTTAGAAAATAAAAGAGCAGAAAAATGGTCCATACAGCTAAAATTCTTTGAAAAGCAGTTTGTGCGCGCTCGCAAGCTCTGTTTTGCTTTCAAGGCCTCTATTCAGGTAGTACATAATCATGGCACACATAAAAAACCCTTCTTAGAAAATAAAAGAGCAGAAAAATGGTCCATACAGCTAAAATTCTTTGAAAAGCAGTTTGTGCGCACTCGCAAGCTCTGTTTTGCTTTCAAGGCCTCTATTCAGGTAGTACATAATCATGGCACACATAAAAAACCCTTAGAAAAAAAAGAGCAGAAAAATGGTCCATACAGCTAATATTCTTTGGAAAGCAGTTTGTGCGCACTGCAAGCTCTGTTTTGCTTTCAAGGCCTCTATTCAGGTAGTACATATTCATGGCACACATAAAAAACCCTTCTTAGAAAAAAAAGAGCAGAAAAATGGTCCATACAGCTAAAATTCTTTGGAAAGCAGTTTGTGCGCACTCGCAAGCTCTGATCTGCTTTCAAGGCCTCTATTCAGGTAGTACATAATCATGGCACACATAAAAAACCCTTCTTAGAAAAAAAAGAGCAGAAAAATGGTCCATACAGCTAAAATTCTTTGGAAAGCAGTTTGTGCGCACTCGCAAGCTCTGTTCTGCTTCCAAGGCCTCTGTTCAGATGGTACATAATCATGGCACACATAAAAACCCTTCTTACAAAAAAAAGAGCAGAAAAATGGTCCATACAGCTAAAATTCTTTGGAAAGCAGTTTGTGCGCACTCGCAAGCTCTGTTCTGCTTTCAAGGCCTCTATTCAGGTAGTACATAATCATGACACACATAAAAAACCCTTCTTAGAAAATAAAAGAGCAGAAAAATGGTCCATACAGCTAAAATTCTTTGGAAAGCAGTTTGTGCGCACTCGCAAGCTCTGTTCTGCTTCCAAGGCCTCTGTTCAGATGGTACATAATCATGGCACACATAAAAACCCTTCTTACAAAAAAAGAGCAGAAAAATGGTCCATACAGCTAAAATTCTTTGGAAAGCAGTTTGTGCGCACTCGCAAGCTCTGTTCTGCTTTCAAGGCCTCTATTCAGGTAGTACATAATCATGGCACACATAAAAAACCCTTCTTAGAAAATAAAAGAGCAGAAAAATGGTCCATACAGCTAAAATTCTTTGGAAAGCAGTTTGTGCGCACTCGCAAGCTCTGTTCTGCTTTCAAGGCCTCTATTGAGGTAGTACATAATCATGGCACACATAAAAAAACCCTTCTTAGAAAATAAAAGAGCAGAAAAATGGTCCATACAGCTAAAATTCTTTGAAAAGCAGTTTGTGCGCACTCGCAAGCTCTGTTCTGCTTTCAAGGCCTCTATTGAGGTAGTACATAATCATGGCACACATAAAAAACCCTTCTTAGAAAATAAAAGAGCAGAAAAATTCTCCATACAGCTAAAATTCTTTGAAAAGCAGTTTGTGCGCACTCGCAAGCTCTGTTTTGCTTTCAAGGCCTCTATTCAGGTAGTACATAATCATGGCACACATAAAAAACCCTTCTTAGAAAAAAAAAGAGCAGAAAAATGGTCCATACAGCTAAAATTCTTTGGAAAGCAGTTTGTGCGCACTCGCAAGCTCTGTTCTGCTTTCAAGGCCTCTATTCAGGTAGTACATAATCATGGCACACATAAAAAACCCTTCTTAAAAAAAAAGAGCAAAAAAATGGTCCATACAGCTAAAATTCTTTGGAAAGCAGTTTGTGCACACTCGCAAGCTCTGATCTGCTTTCAAGGCCTCTATTCAGGTAGTACATAATCATGGCACACATAAAAAACCCTTCTTAGAAAAAAAAGAGCAGAAAAATGGTCCATACAGCTAAAATTCTTTGGAAAGCAGATTGTGCGCACTCGCAAGCTCTGTTCTGCTTTCAAGGCCTCTATTCAGGTGGTACATAATCATGGCACACATAAAAAACCCTTCTTACAAAAAAAAGAGCAGAAAAATGGTCCATACAGCTAAAATTCTTTCGAAAGCAGTTTGTGCGCACTCGCAAGCTCTGTTTTGCTTTCAAGGCCTCTATTCAGGTAGTACATAATCATGGCACACATAAAAAACCCTTCTTAGAAAAAAAAGAGCAGAAAAATGGTCCATACAGCTAAAATTCTTTGGAAATCAGTTTGTGCGCACTCGCAAGCTCTGTTCTGCTTTCAAGGCCTCTATTGAGGTAGTACATAATCATGGCACACATAAAAAAACCCTTCTTAGAAAATAAAAGAGCAGAAAAATGGTCCATACAGCTAAAATTCTTTGAAAAGCAGTTTGTGCGCACTCGCAAGCTCTGTTCTGCTTTCAAGGCCTCTATTGAGGTAGTACATAATCATGGCACACATAAAAAACCCTTCTTAGAAAATAAAAGAGCAGAAAAATGGTCCATACAGCTAAAATTCTTTGAAAAGCAGTTTGTGCGCGCTCGCAAGCTCTGTTTTGCTTTCAAGGCCTCTATTCAGGTAGTACATAATCATGGCACACATAAAAAACCCTTCTTAGAAAATAAAAGAGCAGAAAAATGGTCCATACAGCTAAAATTCTTTGAAAAGCAGTTTGTGCGCACTCGCAAGCTCTGTTTTGCTTTCAAGGCCTCTATTCAGGTAGTACATAATCATGGCACACATAAAAAACCCTTCTTAGAAAAAAAAGAGCAGAAAAATGGTCCATACAGCTAAAATTCTTTGGAAAGCAGTTTGTGCGCACTCGCAAGCTCTGTTCTGCTTCCAAGGCCTCTGTTCAGATGGTACATAATCATGGCACACATAAAAACCCTTCTTACAAAAAAAAGAGCAGAAAAATGGTCCATACAGCTAAAATTCTTTGGAAAGCAGTTTGTGCGCACTCGCAAGCTCTGTTCTGCTTTCAAGGCCTCTATTCAGGTAGTACATAATCATGGCACACATAAAAAACCCTTCTTAGAAAATAAAAGAGCAGAAAAATGGTCCATACAGCTAAAATTCTTTGGAAAGCAGTTTGTGCGCACTCGCAAGCTCTGTTCTGCTTTCAAGGCCTCTATTGAGGTAGTACATAATCATGGCACACATAAAAAAACCCTTCTTAGAAAATAAAAGAGCAGAAAAATGGTCCATACAGCTAAAATTCTTTGAAAAGCAGTTTGTGCGCACTCGCAAGCTCTGTTCTGCTTTCAAGGCCTCTATTGAGGTAGTACATAATCATGGCACACATAAAAAACCCTTCTTAGAAAATTAAAGAGCAGAAAAATTCTCCATACAGCTAAAATTCTTTGAAAAGCAGTTTGTGCGCACTCGCAAGCTCTGTTTTGCTTTCAAGGCCTCTATTCAGGTAGTACATAATCATGGCACACATAAAAAACCCTTCTTAGAAAAAAAAAGAGCAGAAAAATGGTCCATACAGCTAAAATTCTTTGGAAAGCAGTTTGTGCGCACTCGCAAGCTCTGTTCTGCTTTCAAGGCCTCTATTCAGGTAGTACATAATCATGGCACACATAAAAAACCCTTCTTAAAAAAAAGAGCAGAAAAATGGTCCATACAGCTAAAATTCTTTGGAAAGCAGTTTGTGCACACTCGCAAGCTCTGATCTGCTTTCAAGGCCTCTATTCAGGTAGTACATAATCATGGCACACATAAAAAACCCTTCTTAGAAAAAAAAGAGCAGAAAAATGGTCCATACAGCTAAAATTCTTTGGAAAGCAGATTGTGCGCACTCGCAAGCTCTGTTCTGCTTTCAAGGCCTCTATTCAGGTGGTACATAATCATGGCACACATAAAAAACCCTTCTTACAAAAAAAAAGAGCAGAAAAATGGTCCATACAGCTAAAATTCTTTCGAAAGCAGTTTGTGCGCACTCGCAAGCTCTGTTTTGCTTTCAAGGCCTCTATTCAGGTAGTACATAATCATGGCACACATAAAAAACCCTTCTTAGAAAAAAAAGAGCAGAAAAATGGTCCATACAGCTAAAATTCTTTGGAAATCAGTTTGTGCGCACTCGCAAGCTCTGTTCTGCTTTCAAGGCCTCTATTGAGGTAGTACATAATCATGGCACACATAAAAAAACCCTTCTTAGAAAATAAAAGAGCAGAAAAATGGTCCATACAGCTAAAATTCTTTGAAAAGCAGTTTGTGCGCACTCGCAAGCTCTGTTCTGCTTTCAAGGCCTCTATTGAGGTAGTACATAATCATGGCACACATAAAAAACCCTTCTTAGAAAATAAAAGAGCAGAAAAATGGTCCATACAGCTAAAATTCTTTGAAAAGCAGTTTGTGCGCGCACGCAAGCTCTGTTTTGCTTTCAAGGCCTCTATTCAGGTAGTACATAATCATGGCACACATAAAAAACCCTTCTTAGAAAATAAAAGAGCAGAAAAATGGTCCATACAGCTAAAATTCTTTGAAAAGCAGTTTGTGCGCACTCGCAAGCTCTGTTTTGCTTTCAAGGCCTCTATTCAGGTAGTACATAATCATGGCACACATAAAAAACCCTTAGAAAAAAAAGAGCAGAAAAATGGTCCATACAGCTAATATTCTTTGGAAAGCAGTTTGTGCGCACTGCAAGCTCTGTTTTGCTTTCAAGGCCTCTATTCAGGTAGTACATATTCATGGCACACATAAAAAACCCTTCTTAGAAAAAAAAGAGCAGAAAAATGGTCCATACAGCTAAAATTCTTTGGAAAGCAGTTTGTGCGCACTCGCAAGCTCTGATCTGCTTTCAAGGCCTCTATTCAGGTAGTACATAATCATGGCACACATAAAAAACCCTTCTTAGAAAAAAAAGAGCAGAAAAATGGTCCATACAGCTAAAATTCTTTGGAAAGCAGTTTGTGCGCACTCGCAAGCTCTGTTCTGCTTCCAAGGCCTCTGTTCAGATGGTACATAATCATGGCACACATAAAAACCCTTCTTACAAAAAAAAAGAGCAGAAAAATGGTCCATACAGCTAAAATTCTTTGGAAAGCAGTTTGTGCGCACTCGCAAGCTCTGTTCTGCTTTCAAGGCCTCTATTCAGGTAGTACATAATCATGACACACATAAAAAACCCTTCTTAGAAAATAAAAGAGCAGAAAAATGGTCCATACAGCTAAAATTCTTTGGAAAGCAGTTTGTGCGCACTCGCAAGCTCTGTTCTGCTTTCAAGGCCTCTATTGAGGTAGTACATAATCATGGCACACATAAAAAAACCCTTCTTAGAAAATAAAAGAGCAGAAAAATGGTCCATACAGCTAAAATTCTTTGAAAAGCAGTTTGTGCGCACTCGCAAGCTCTGTTCTGCTTTCAAGGCCTCTATTGAGGTAGTACATAATCATGGCACACATAAAAAACCCTTCTTAGAAAATAAAAGAGCAGAAAAATTCTCCATACAGCTAAAATTCTTTGAAAAGCAGTTTGTGCGCACTCGCAAGCTCTGTTTTGCTTTCAAGGCCTCTATTCAGGTAGTACATAATCATGGCACACATAAAAAACCCTTCTTAGAAAAAAAAAGAGCAGAAAAATGGTCCATACAGCTAAAATTCTTTGGAAAGCAGTTTGTGCGCACTCGCAAGCTCTGTTCTGCTTTCAAGGCCTCTATTCAGGTAGTACATAATCATGGCACACATAAAAAACCCTTCTTAAAAAAAAAGAGCAGAAAAATGGTCCATACAGCTAAAATTCTTTGGAAAGCAGTTTGTGCACACTCGCAAGCTCTGATCTGCTTTCAAGGCCTCTATTCAGGTAGTACATAATCATGGCACACATAAAAAACCCTTCTTAGAAAAAAAAGAGCAGAAAAAAGGTCCATACAGCTAAAATTCTTTGGAAAGCAGTTCGTGCGCACTCGCAAGCTCTGTTCTGCTTTCAAGGACTCTATTCAGGTAGTACATAATCATGGCACACATCAAAAACCCTTCTTAGAAGAAAAAAGAGCAGAAAAATGGTCCATACAGCTAAAATTCTTTGGAAAGCAGTTTGTGCGCACTCGCAAGCTCTGTTCTGCTTTCAAGGCCTCTATTCAGGTAGTACATAATCATGGCACACATAAAAAACCCTTCTTAAAAAAAAGAGCAGAAAAATGGTCCATACAGCTAAAATTCTTTGGAAAGCAGTTTGTGCGCACTCGCAAGCTCTGATCTGCTTTCAAGGCCTCTATTCAGGTAGTACATAATCATGGCACACATAAAAAACCCTTCTTAGAAAAAAAAGAGCAGAAAAATGGTCCATGCAGCTAAAATTCTTTGGAAAGCAGATTGTGCGCACTCGCAAGCTCTGTTCTGCTTTCAAGGCCTCTATTCAGGTGGTACATAATCATGGCACACATAAAAAACCCTTCTTACAAAAAAAAGAGCAGAAAAATGGTCCATACAGCTAAAATTCTTTCGAAAGCAGTTTGTGCGCACTCGCAAGCTCTGTTTTGCTTTCAAGGCCTCTATTCAGGTAGTACATAATCATGGCACACATAAAAAACCCTTCTTAGAAAAAAAAGAGCAGAAAAATGGTCCATACAGCTAAAATTCTTTGGAAATCAGTTTGTGCGCACTCGCAAGCTCTGTTCTGCTTTCAAGGCCTCTATTCAGGTAGTACATAATCATGGCACACATAAAAAACCCTTCTTAGAAAATAAAAGAGCAGAAAAATGGTCCATACAGCTAAAATTCTTTGGAAAGCAGTTGGTGCGCACTCGCAAGCTCTGTTTTGCTTTCAAGGCCTCTATTCAGGTAGTACATAATCATGGCACACATAAAAAACCCTTCTTAGAAAAAAAAAGAGCAGAAAAATGGTCCATACAGCTAAAATTCTTTGGAAAGCAGTTTGTGCGCACTCGCAAGCTCTGATCTGCTTTAATGGCCTCTATTCAGGTAGAACATAATCATGGCACACATAAAAAACCCTTAGAAAAAAAAAGAGCAGAAAAATGGTCCATACAGCTAAAATTCTTTGGAAAGCAGTTTGTGCGCACTCGCAAGCTCTGTTCTGCTTTCAAGGCCTCTATTGAGGTAGTACATAATCATGGCACACATAAAAACACCCTTCTTAGAAAATAAAAGAGCAGAAAAATGGTCTATACAGCTAAAATTCTTTGAAAAGCAGTTTGTGCGCACTCGCAAGCTCTGTTCTGCTTTCAAGGCCTCTATTGAGGTAGTACATAATCATGGCACACATAAAAAACCCTTCTTAGAAAATAAAAGAGCAGAAAAATGGTCCATACAGCTAAAATTCTTTGAAAAGCAGTTTGTGCGCACTCGCAAGCTGTGTTTTGCTTTCAAGGCCTCTATTCAGGTAGTACATAATCATGGCACACATAAAAAACCCTTCTTAGAAAATAAAAGAGCAGAAACATGGTCCATACAGCTAAAATTCTTTGAAAAGCAGTTTGTGCGCACTCGCAAGCTCTGTTTTGCTTTCAAGGCCTCTATTCAGGTAGTACATAATCATGGCACACATAAAAAACCCTTAGAAAAAAAAGAGCAGAAAAATGGTCCATACAGCTAATATTCTTTGGAAAGCAGTTTGTGCGCACTGCAAGCTCTGTTTTGCTTTCAAGGCCTCTATTCAGGTAGTACATATTCATGGCACACATAAAAAACCCTTCTTAGAAAAAAAAGAGCAGAAAAATGGTCCATACAGCTAAAATTCTTTGGAAAGCAGTTTGTGCGCACTCGCAAGCTCTGATCTGCTTTCAAGGCCTCTATTCAGGTAGTACATAATCATGGCACACATAAAAAACCCTTCTTAGAAAAAAAAGAGCAGAAAAATGGTCCATACAGCTAAAATTCTTTGGAAAGCAGTTTGTGCGCACTCGCAAGCTCTGTTCTGCTTCCAAGGCCTCTGTTCAGATGGTACATAATCATGGCACACATAAAAACCCTTCTTACAAAAAAAAGAGCAGAAAAATGGTCCATACAGCTAAAATTCTTTGGAAAGCAGTTTGTGTGCACTCGCAAGCTCTGTTTTGCTTTCAAGGCCTCTATTGGCACACATAAAAAACCCTTCTTAGAAAAAAAAGAGCAGAAAAATGGTCCATACAGCTAAAATTCTTTGGAAAGCAGTTTGTGCGCACTCGCAAGCTCTGTTCTGCTTCCAAGGCCTCTGTTCAGATGGTACATAATCATGGCACACATAAAAACCCTTCTTACAAAAAAAAAGAGCAGAAAAATGGTCCATACAGCTAAAATTCTTTGGAAAGCAGTTTGTGTGCACTCGCAAGCTCTGTTTTGCTTTCAAGGCCTCTATTCAGGTAGTACATAATCATGGCACACATAAAAAAACCTTCTTAGAAAAAAAAGAGCAGAAAAATGGTCCATACAGCTAAAATTCTTTGGAAAGCAGTTTGTGCGCACTCGCAAGCTCTGTTCTGCTTTCAAGGCCTCTATTCAGGTAGTACATAATCATGGCACACATAAAAAACCCTTCTTAGAAAATAAAAGAGCAGAAAAATGGTCCATACAGCTAAAATTCTTTGGAAAGCAGTTTGTGCGCACTCGCAAGTTCTGATTTGCTTTTAAGGCCTCTATTCAGGTAGTACATAATCATGGCACACATAAAAAACCCTTCTTAGAAAAAAAAGAGCAGAAAAATGGTCCATACAGCTAAAATTCTTTGGAAAGCAGTTTGTGCGCACTCGCAAGCTCTGTTCTGCTTTCAAGGCCTCTATTGAGGTAGTACATAATCATGGCACACATAAAAAACCCTTCTTAGAAAATAAAAGAGCAGAAAAATGGTCCATACAGCTAAAATTCTTTGAAAAGCAGTTTGTGCGCACTCGCAAGCTCTGTTCTGCTTTCAAGGCCTCTATTGAGGTAGTACATAATCATGGCACACATAAAAAACCCTTCTTAGAAAATAAAAGAGCAGAAAAATTCTCCATACAGCTAAAATTCTTTGAAAAGCAGTTTGTGCGCACTCGCAAGCTCTGTTTTGCTTTCAAGGCCTCTATTCAGGTAGTACATAATCATGGCACACATAAAAAACCCTTCTTAGAAAAAAAAGAGCAGAAAAATGGTCCATGCAGCTAAAATTCTTTGGAAAGCAGTTTGTGCGCACTCGCAAGCTCTGTTCTGCTTTCAAGGCCTCTATTCAGGTAGTACATAATCATGGCACACATAAAAAACCCTTCTTAGAAAAAAAAGAGCAGAAAAATGGTCCATACAGCTAAAATTCTTTGGAAAGCAGTTTGTGCGCACTCGCAAGCTTTGTTCTGCTTTCAAGGCCTCTATTCAGGTGGTACATAATCATGGCACACATAAAAAACCCTTCTTAGAAAAAAAAGGAGCAGAAAAATGGTCCATACAGCTAAAATTCTTTGGAAAACAGTTTGTGCGCACTCGCAAGCTCTGTTTTGCTTTCAAGGCCTCTATTCAGGTAGTACATAATCATGGCACACATAAAAAACCCTTCTTAGAAAAAAAAGAGCAGAAAAATGGCCCATACAGCTAAAATTCTTTGGAAAGCAGTTTGTGCGCACTCGCAAGCTCTGTTCTGCTTTCAAGGCCTCTATTGAGGTAGTACATAATCATGGCACACATAAAAAAACCCTTCTTAGAAAATAAAAGAGCAGAAAAATGGTCCATACAGCTAAAATTCTTTGAAAAGCAGTTTGTGCGCACTCGCAAGCTCTGTTCTGCTTTCAAGGCCTCTATTGAGGTAGTACATAATCATGGCACACATAAAAAACCCTTCTTAGAAAATAAAAGAGCAGAAAAATGGTCCATACAGCTAAAATTCTTTGAAAAGCAGTTTGTGCGCACTCGCAAGCTGTGTTTTGCTTTCAAGGCCTCTATTCAGGTAGTACATAATCATGGCACACATAAAAAACCCTTCTTAGAAAATAAAAGAGCAGAAACATGGTCCATACAGCTAAAATTCTTTGAAAAGCAGTTTGTGCGCACTCGCAAGCTCTGTTTTGCTTTCAAGGCCTCTATTCAGGTAGTACATAATCATGGCACACATAAAAAACCCTTAGAAAAAAAAGAGCAGAAAAATGGTCCATACAGCTAATATTCTTTGGAAAGCAGTTTGTGCGCACTGCAAGCTCTGTTTTGCTTTCAAGGCCTCTATTCAGGTAGTACATATTCATGGCACACATAAAAAACCCTTCTTAGAAAAAAAAGAGCAGAAAAATGGTCCATACAGCTAAAATTCTTTGGAAAGCAGTTTGTGCGCACTCGCAAGCTCTGATCTGCTTTCAAGGCCTCTATTCAGGTAGTACATAATCATGGCACACATAAAAAACCCTTCTTAGAAAAAAAAGAGCAGAAAAATGGTCCATACAGCTAAAATTCTTTGGAAAGCAGTTTGTGCGCACTCGCAAGCTCTGTTCTGCTTCCAAGGCCTCTGTTCAGATGGTACATAATCATGGCACACATAAAAACCCTTCTTACAAAAAAAAGAGCAGAAAAATGGTCCATACAGCTAAAATTCTTTGGAAAGCAGTTTGTGTGCACTCGCAAGCTCTGTTTTGCTTTCAAGGCCTCTATTGGCACACATAAAAAACCCTTCTTAGAAAAAAAAAGAGCAGAAAAATGGTCCATACAGCTAAATTCTTTGGAAAGCAGTTTGTGCGCACTCGCAAGCTCTGTTCTGCTTCCAAGGCCTCTGTTCAGATGGTACATAATCATGGCACACATAAAAACCCTTCTTACAAAAAAAAAGAGCAGAAAAATGGTCCATACAGCTAAAATTCTTTGGAAAGCAGTTTGTGTGCACTCGCAAGCTCTGTTTTGCTTTCAAGGCCTCTATTCAGGTAGTGAACATAATCATGGCACACATAAAAAACCCTTCTTAGAAAAAAAAGAGCAGAAAAATGGTCCATACAGCTAAAATTCTTTGGAAAGCAGTTTGTGCGCACTCGCAAGCTCTGTTCTGCTTTCAAGGCCTCTATTCAGGTAGTACATAATCATGGCACACATAAAAAACCCTTCTTAGAAAATAAAAGAGCAGAAAAATGGTCCATACAGCTAAAATTCTTTGGAAAGCAGTTTGTGCGCACTCGCAAGTTCTGATTTGCTTTTAAGGCCTCTATTCAGGTAGTACATAATCATGGCACACATAAAAAACCATTCTTAGAAAAAAAAGAGCAGAAAAATGGTCCATACAGCTAAAATTCTTTGGGAAAGCAGTTTGTGCGCACTCGCAAGCTCTGTTCTGCTTTCAAGGCCTCTATTGAGGTAGTACATAATCATGGCACACATAAAAAAACCCTTCTTAGAAAATAAAAGAGCAGAAAAATGGTCCATACAGCTAAAATTCTTTGAAAAGCAGTTTGTGCGCACTCGCAAGCTCTGTTCTGCTTTCAAGGCCTCTATTGAGGTAGTACATAATCATGGCACACATAAAAAACCCTTCTTAGAAAATAAAAGAGCAGAAAAATTCTCCATACAGCTAAAATTCTTTGAAAAGCAGTTTGTGCGCACTCGCAAGCTCTGTTTTGCTTTCAAGGCCTCTATTCAGGTAGTACATAATCATGGCACACATAAAAAACCCTTCTTAGAAAAAAAAGAGCAGAATAATGGTCCATACAGCTAAAATTCTTTGGAAAGCAGTTTGTGTGCGCGACTCGCAAGCTCTGTTCTGCTTTCAAGGCCTCTATTCAGGTAGTACATAATCATGGCACACATAAAAAACCCTTCTTAAAAAAAAGAGCAGAAAAATGGTCCATACAGCTAAAATTCTTTGGAAAGCAGTTTGTGCGCACTCGCAAGCTCTGATCTGCTTTCAAGGCCTCTATTCAGGTAGTACATAATCATGGCACACATAAAAAACCCTTCTTAGAAAAAAAAGAGCAGAAAAAAGGTCCATACAGCTAAAATTCTTTGGAAAGCAGTTTGTGCGCAACTCGCAAGCTCTGTTCTGCTTTCAAGGACTCTATTCAGGTAGTACATAATCATGGCACACATAAAAAACCCTTCTTAGAAGAAAACAGAGCAGAAAAATGGTCCATACAGCTAATATTCTTTGGAAAGCAGTTTGTGCGCACTGCAAGCTCTGTTTTGCTTTCAAGGCCTCTATTCAGGTAGTACATATTCATGGCACCACATAAAAAACCCTTCTTAGAAAAAAAAAGAGCAGAAAAATGGTCCATACAGCTAAAATTCTTTGGGAAAGCAGTTTGTGCGCACTCGCAAGCTCTGATCTGCTTTCAAGGCCTCTATTCAGGTAGTACATAATCATGGCACACATAAAAAACCCTTCTTAGAAAAAAAAGAGCAGAAAAATGGTCCATACAGCTAAAATTCTTTGGAAAGCAGATTGTGCGCACTCGCAAGCTCTGTTCTGCTTTCAAGGCCTCTATTCAGGTGGTACATAATCATGGCACACATAAAAAACCCTTCTTAGAAAAAAAAGAGCAGAAAAATGGTCCATACAGCTAAAATTCTTTGGAAAGCAGTTTGTGCGCACTCGCAAGGTCTGTTTTTGCTTTCAAGGCCTCTATTCAGGTAGTACATAATCATGGCACACAAAAAACCCTTCTTAGAAAAAAAAAGAGCAGAAAAATGGTCCATACAGCTAAAATTCTTTGGAAAGCAGTTTGTGCGCACTCGCAAGCTCTGATCTGCTTCAAAGGCCTCTATGTCAGGTAGTACATAATCATGGCACACATAAAAACCCTTAGAAAAAAAAAGAGCAGAAAAATGGTCCATACAGCTAAAATTCTTTGGAAAGCAGTTTGTGCGCACTCGCAAGCTCTGTTCTGCTTTCAAGGCCTCTATTGAGGTAGTACATAATCATGGCACACATAAAAACCCTTCTTAGAAAATAAAAGAGCAGAAAAATGGTCCATACAGCTAAAATTCTTTGGAAAGCAGTTTGTGCGCACTCGCAAGCTCTGTTCTGCTTTCAAGGCCTCTATTCAGGTAGTACATAATCATGCGCACACATAAAAAACCCTTCTTAGAAAAAAAAAGACCAGAAAAATGGTCCATACAGCTAAAATTCTTTGCAAAGCAGTTTGTGCGCACTCGCAAGCTTTGTTCTGCTTTCAAGGCCTCTATTCAGGTGGTACATAATCATGGCACACATAAAAAACCCTTCTTAGAAAAAAAAGGAGCAGAAAAATGGTCCATACAGCTAAAATTCTTTGGAAAGCAGTTTGTGCGCACTCGCAAGCTCTGTTTTGCTTTCAAGGCCTCTATTCAGGTAGTACATAATCATGGCACACATAAAAAACCCTTCTTAGAAAAAAAAGAGCAGAAAAATGGCCCATACAGCTAAAATTCTTTGGAAAGCAGTTTGTGCGCACTCGCAAGCTCTGTTCTGCTTTCAAGGCCTCTATTGAGGTAGTACATAATCATGGCACACATAAAAAAACCCTTCTTAGAAAATAAAAGAGAAGAAAAATGGTCCATACAGCTAAAATTCTTTGAAAAGCAGTTTGTGCGCACTCGCAAGCTCTGTTCTGCTTTCAAGGCCTCTATTGAGGTAGTACATAATCATGGCACACATAAAAAACCCTTCTTAGAAAATAAAAGAGCAGAAAAATGGTCCATACAGCTAAAATTCTTTGAAAAGCAGTTTGTGCGCACTCGCAAGCTCTGTTTTGCTTTCAAGGCCTCTATTCAGGTAGTACATAATCATGGCACACATAAAAAACCCTTCTTAGAAAATAAAAGAGCAGAAAAATGGTCCATACAGCTAAAATTCTTTGAAAAGCAGTTTGTGCGCACTCGCAAGCTCTGTTTTGCTTTCAAGGCCTCTATTCAGGTAGTACATAATCATGGCACACATAAAAAACCCTTAGAAAAAAAAGAGCAGAAAAATGGTCCATACAGCTAATATTCTTTGGAAAGCAGTTTGTGCGCACTGCAAGCTCTGTTTTGCTTTCAAGGCCTCTATTCAGGTAGTACATATTCATGGCACACATAAAAAACCCTTCTTAGAAAAAAAAGAGCAGAAAAATGGTCCATACAGCTAAAATTCTTTGGAAAGCAGTTTGTGCGCACTCGCAAGCTCTGATCTGCTTTCAAGGCCTCTATTCAGGTAGTACATAATCATGGCACACATAAAAAACCCTTCTTAGAAAAAAAAGAGCAGAAAAATGGTCCATACAGCTAAAATTCTTTGGAAAGCAGTTTGTGCGCACTCGCAAGCTCTGTTCTGCTTCCAAGGCCTCTGTTCAGATGGTACATAATCATGGCACACATAAAAACCCTTCTTACAAAAAAAAGAGCAGAAAAATGGTCCATACAGCTAAAATTCTTTGGAAAGCAGTTTGTGTGCACTCGCAAGCTCTGTTTTGCTTTCAAGGCCTCTATTCAGGTAGTACATAATCATGGCACACATAAAAAACCCTTCTTAGAAAAAAAAAGAGCAGAAAAATGGTCCATACAGCTAAAATTCTTTGGAAAGCAGTTTGTGCGCACTCGCAAGCTCTGTTTTGCTTTCAAGGCCCCTATTCAGGTAGTACATAATCATGGCACACATAAAAAACCCTTCTTAGAAAAAAAAGGAGCAGAAATATGGTCTATACAGCTAAAATTCTTTGGAAAGCAGTTTGTGCGCACTCGCAAGCTCTGTTCTGCTTCCAAGGCCTCTATTCAGGTAGTACATAATCATGGCACACATAAAAAACCCTTCTTAGAAAAAAAAAGAGCAGAAAAATGGCCCATACAGCTAAAATTCTTTGGAAAGCAGTTTGTGCGCACTCGCAAGCTCTGTTCTGCTTTCAAGTCCTCTATTGAGGTAGTACATAATCATGGCACACATAAAAAAACCCTTCTTAGAAAATAAAAGAGAAGAAAAATGGTCCATACAGCTAAAATTCTTTGAAAAGCAGTTTGTGCGCACTCGCAAGCTCTGTTCTGCTTTCAAGGCCTCTATTGAGGTAGTACATAATCATGGCACACATAAAAAACCCTTCTTAGAAAATAAAAGAGCAGAAAAATGGTCCATACAGCTAAAATTCTTTGAAAAGCAGTTTGTGCGCACTCGCAAGCTCTGTTTTGCTTTCAAGGCCTCTATTCAGGTAGTACATAATCATGGCACACATAAAAAACCCTTCTTAGAAAATAAAAGAGCAGAAAAATGGTCCATACAGCTAAAATTCTTTGAAAAGCAGTTTGTGCGCACTCGCAAGCTCTGTTTTGCTTTCAAGGCCTCTATTCAGGTAGTACATAATCATGGCACACATAAAAAACCCTTAGAAAAAAAAGAGCAGAAAAATGGTCCATACAGCTAATATTCTTTGGAAAGCAGTTTGTGCGCACTGCAAGCTCTGTTTTGCTTTCAAGGCCTCTATTCAGGTAGTACATATTCATGGCACA
Organism: Amblyomma maculatum; assembly: GCF_055883805.1. Lineage (NCBI taxonomy): Eukaryota > Metazoa > Arthropoda > Arachnida > Ixodida > Ixodidae > Amblyomma > Amblyomma maculatum. The sequence continues at coordinate 211,283 of NW_028146769.1, read as the reverse complement.
CATAAAAAACCCTTCTTAGAAAAAAAAGAGCAGAAAAATGGTCCATACAGCTAAAATTCTTTGGAAAGCAGTTTGTGCGCACTCGCAAGCTCTGATCTGCTTTCAAGGCCTCTATTCAGGTAGTACATAATCATGGCACACATAAAAAACCCTTCTTAGAAAAAAAAGAGCAGAAAAATGGTCCATACAGCTAAAATTCTTTGGAAAGCAGTTTGTGCGCACTCGCAAGCTCTGTTCTGCTTCCAAGGCCTCTGTTCAGATGGTACATAATCATGGCACACATAAAAACCCTTCTTACAAAAAAAAGAGCAGAAAAATGGTCCATACAGCTAAAATTCTTTGGAAAGCAGTTTGTGTGCACTCGCAAGCTCTGTTTTGCTTTCAAGGCCTCTATTCAGGTAGTACATAATCATGGCACACATAAAAAACCCTTCTTAGAAAAAAAAAGAGCAGAAAAATGGTCCATACAGCTAAAATTCTTTGGAAAGCAGTTTGTGCGCACTCGCAAGCTCTGTTCTGCTTTCAAGGCCTCTATTCAGGTAGTACATAATCATGGCACACATAAAAAACCCTTCTTAGAAAATAAAAGAGCAGAAAAATGGTCCATACAGCTAAAATTCTTTGGAAAGCAGTTTGTGCGCACTCGCAAGCTCTGTTTTGCTTTCAAGGCCTCTATTCAGGTAGTACATAATCATGGCACACATAAAAAACCCTTCTTAGAAAAAAAAGAGCAGAAAAATGGTCCATACAGCTAAAATTCTTTGGAAAGCAGTTTGTGCGCACTCGCAAGCTCTGATCTGCTTTCAAGGCCTCTATTCAGGTAGTACATAATCATGGCACACATAAAAAACCCTTCTTAGAAAAAAAAAGAGCAGAAAAATGGTCCATACAGCTAAAATTCTTTGGAAAGCAGTTTGTGCGCACTCGCAAGCTCTGATCTGCTTTCAAGGCCTCTATTCAGGTAGTACATAATCATGGCACACATAAAAAACCCTTAGAAAAAAAAGAGCAGAAAAATGGTCCATACAGCTAAAATTCTTTGGAAAGCAGTTTGTGCGCACACGCAAGCTCTGTTCCGCTTTCAAGGCCTCTATTCAGGTGGTACATAATCATGGCACACATAAAAAACCCTTCTTAGAAAAAAAAAGAGCAGAAAAATGGTCCATACAGCTAAAATTCTTTGGAAAGCAGTTTGTCCGCACTCGCAAACTCTGTTCTGCTTTCAAGGCCTCTATTCAGGTGGTACATAATCATGGCACACATAAAAAACCCTTCTTAGAAAAAAATAGAGCAGAAAAATGGTCCATACAGCTAAAATTCTTTGGAAAGCAGTTTGTGCGCACTCGCAAGCTCTGTTTTGCTTTCAAAGCCTCTATTCAGGTAGTACATAATCATGGCACACATAAAAACCCTTCTTAGAAAAAAAAAGAGCAGAAAAATGGTCCATACAGCTAAACTTCTTTGGAAAGCAGTTTGTGCGCACTCGCAAGCTCTGTTCTGCTTTCAAGGACTCTATTCAGGTAGTACATAATCATGGCACACATAAAAAACCCTTCTTAGAAAAAAAAGAGCAGAAAAATGGTCCATACAGCTAATATTCTTTGGAAAGCAGTTTCTGCGCACTGCAAGCTCTGTTCTGCTATCAAGGCCTCTATTCAGGTGGTACATAATCACGGCACACATAAAAAACCCTTCTTAGAAAAAAAGAGCAGAAAAATGGTCCATACAGCTAATATTCTTTGGAAAGCAGTTTGTGCGCACTGCAAGCTCTGTTTTGCTTTCAAGGCCTCTATTTAGGTAGTACATAATCATGGCACACATAAAAAACCCTTCTTAGAAAAAAAAGAGCAGAAAAATGGTCCATACAGCTAAAATTCTTTGGAAAGCAGTTTGTGCACACTCGCAAGCTCTGATCTGCTTTCAAGGCCTCTATTCAGGTAGTACATAATCATGGCACACATAAAAAACCCTTCTTAGAAAAAAAAGAGCAGAAAAATGGTCCATACAGCTAAAATTCTTTGGAAAGCAGATTGTGCGCACTCGCAAGCTCTGTTCTGCTTTCAAGGCCTCTATTCAGGTGGTACATAATCATGGCACACATAAAAAACCCTTCTTACAAAAAAAAGAGCAGAAAAATGGTCCATACAGCTAAAATTCTTTCGAAAGCAGTTTGTGCGCACTCGCAAGCTCTGTTTTGCTTTCAAGGCCTCTATTCAGGTAGTACATAATCATGCAGCACACATAAAAAACCCTTCTTAGAAAAAAAAGAGCAGAAAAATGGTCCATACAGCTAAAATTCTTTGGAAATCAGTTTGTGCGCACTCGCAAGCTCTGTTCTGCTTTCAAGGCCTCTATTGAGGTAGTACATAATCATGGCACACATAAAAAACCCTTCTTAGAAAATAAAAGAGCAGAAAAATGGTCCATACAGCTAAAATTCTTTGAAAAGCAGTTTGTGCGCACTCGCAAGCTCTGTTTGGCTTTCAAGGCCTCTATGGTAGTACATAATCATGGCACACATAAAAAACCCTTCTTAGAAAATAAAAGAGCAGAAAAATGGTCCATACAGCTAAAATTCTTTGAAAGCAGTTTGTGCGCACTCGCAAGCTCTGTTTTGCTTTCAAGGCCTCTATTCAGGTAGTACATAATCATGGCACACATAAAAAACCCTTCTTAGAAAAAAAAAGAGAAGAAAAATGCTCCATACAGCTAAAATTCTTTGGAAAGCAGTTTGTGCGCACTCGCAAGCTCTGTTCTGCTTTCAAAGCCTCTATTCAGGTAGTACATAATCATGGCACACATAAAAAACCCTTAGAAAAAAAAGAGCAGAAAAATGGTCCATACAGCTAAAATTCTTTGGAAAGCAGTTTGTGCGCACTCGCAAGCTTTGTTCTGCTTTCAAGGCCTCTATTCAGGTGGTACATAATCATGGCACACATAAAAAACCCTTCTTAGAAAAAAAAGGAGCAGAAAAATGGTCCATACAGCTAAAATTCTTTGGAAAGCAGTTTGTGCGCACTCGCAAGCTCTGTTTTGCTTTCAAGGCCTCTATTCAGGTAGTACATAATCATGGCACACATAAAAAACCCTTCTTAGAAAAAAAAGAGCAGAAAAATGGCCCATACAGCTAAAATTCTTTGGAAAGCAGTTTGTGCGCACTCGCAAGCTCTGTTCTGCTTTCAAGGCCTCTATTGAGGTAGTACATAATCATGACACACATAAAAAAAACCCTTCTTAGAAAATAAAAGAGCAGAAAATGGTCCGTACAGCTAAAATTCTTTGAAAAGCAGTTTGTGCGCACTCGCAAGCTCTGTTCTGCTTTCAAGGCCTCTATTGAGGTAGTACATAATCATGGCACACATAAAAAACCCTTCTTAGAAAATAAAAGGGCAGAAAAATGGTCCATACAGCTAAAATTCTTTGAAAAGCAGTTTGTGCGCACTCGCTAGCTCTGTTTGCTTTCAAGGCCTCTATTCAGGTAGTACATAATCATGGCACACATAAAAAACCCTTCTTAGAAAATAAAGAGCAGAAAAATGGTCCATACAGCTAAAATTCTTTGAAAAGCAGTTTGTGCGCACTCGCAAGCTCTGTTTTGCTTTCAAGGCCTCTATTCAGGTAGTACATAATCATGGCACACATAAAAAACCCTTAGAAAAAAAAGAGCAGAAAAATGGTCCATACAGCTAATATTCTTTGGAAAGCAGTTTGTGCGCACTGCAAGCTCTGTTTTGCTTTCAAGGCCTCTATTCAGGTAGTACATATTCATGGCACACATAAAAAACCCTTCTTAGAAAAAAAAGAGCAGAAAAATGGTCCATACAGCTAAAATTCTTTGGAAAGCAGTTTGTGCGCACTCGCAAGCTCTGATCTGCTTTCAAGGCCTCTATTCAGGTAGTACATAATCATGGCACACATAAAAAACCCTTCTTAGAAAAAAAAAGAGCAGAAAAATGGTCCATACAGCTAAAATTCTTTGGAAAGCAGTTTGTGCGCACTCGCAAGCTCTGATCTGCTTTCAAGGCCTCTATTCAGGTAGTACATAATCATGGCACACATAAAAAACCCTTAGAAAAAAAAGAGCAGAAAAATGGTCCATACAGCTAAAATTCTTTGGAAAGCAGTTTGTGCGCACACGCAAGCTCTGTTCCGCTTTCAAGGCCTCTATTCAGGTGGTACATAATCATGGCACACATAAAAAACCCTTCTTAGAAAAAAAAAGAGCAGAAAAATGGTCCATACAGCTAAAATTCTTTGGAAAGCAGTTTGTGCGCACTCGCAAACTCTGTTCTGCTTTCAAGGCCTCTATTCAGGTGGTACATAATCATGGCACACATAAAAAACCCTTCTTAGAAAAAAATAGAGCAGAAAAATGGTCATACAGCTAAAATTCTTTGGAAAGCAGTTTGTGCGCACTCGCAAGCTCTGTTCTGCTTTCAAGGACTCTATTCAGGTAGTACATAATCATGGCACACATAAAAAACCCTTCTTAGAAAAAAAAGAGCAGAAAAATGGTCCATACAGCTAATATTCTTTGGAAAGCAGTTTGTGCGCACTGCAAGCTCTGTTCTGCTTTCAAGGCCTCTATTCAGGTGGTACATAATCACGGCACACATAAAAAACCCTTCTTAGAAAAAAAGAGCAGAAAAATGGTCCATACAGCTAATATTCTTTGGAAAGCAGTTTGTGCGCACTGCAAGCTCTGTTTTGCTTTCAAGGCCTCTATTCAGGTAGTACATATTCATGGCACACATAAAAAACCCTTCTTAGAAAAAAAAGAGCAGAAAAATGGTCCATACAGCTAAAATTCTTTGAAAGCAATTTGTGCGCACTCGCAAGCTCTGATCTGCTTTCAAGGCCTCTATTCAGGTAGTACATAATCATGGCACACATAAAAAACCCTTCTTAGAAAAAAAAGAGCAGAAAAATGGTCCATACAGCTAAAATTCTTTGGAAATCAGTTTGTGCGCACTCGCAAGCTCTGTTCTGCTTTCAAGGCCTTTATTCAGGTAGTACATAATCATGGCACACATAAAAAACCCTTCTTAGAAAATAAAAGAGCAGAAAAATGGTCCATACAGCTAAAATTCTTTGGAAAGCAGTTTGTGCGCACTCGCAAGCTCTGTTTTGCTTTCAAGGCCTCTATTGAGGTAGTACATAATCATGGCACACATAAAAAACCCGTCTTAGAAAAAAAAAAGCAGAAAATTGGTCCCCACAGCTAAAATTCTTTGGAAAGCAGTTTGTGCGCACTCGCAAGCTTTGCTTTGCTTTCAAGGCCTCTATTCAGGTAGTACATAATCATGGCACACATAAAAAACCCTTCTTAGAAAAAAAAGAGCAGAAAAATGGTCCATACAGCTAAAATTCTTTGGAAAGCAGTTTGTGCGCAATCGCAAGCTGTTTTGCTTTCAAGGCCTCTATTCAGGTAGTACATAATCATGGCACACATAAAAAACCCTTCTTAGAAAAAAAAGAGCAGAAAAATGGTCCATACAGCTAAAATTCTTTGGAAATCAGTTTGTGTGCACTCGCAAGCTCTGTTTTGCTTTCAAGGCCTCTATTCAGGTAGTACATAATCATGGCACACATAAAAAACCCTTAGAAAAAAAAGAGCAGAGAAAGGTCCATACAGCTAAATTTCCTTGGAAAGCAGTTTGTGCGCACTTGCAAGCTCTGTTTTGCTTTCAAGGCCTCTATTCAGGTAGTACATAATCATGGCACATATAAAAAACCCTTCTTAGAAAAAATAGAGCAGAAAAATGGTCCATACAGCTAAAATTCTTTGGAAAGCAATTTGTGTGCACTCGCAAGCTCTGTTTTGCTTTCAAGGCCTCTATTCAGGTAGTACATAATCATGGCACACATAAAAAACCCTTCTTAGAAAAAAAAGAGCAGAAAAATGGTCCATACAGCTAAAATTCTTTGGAAAGCAGTTTGTGCGCACTCGCAAGCTCTGTTTTGCTTTCAAAGCCTCTATTCAGGTAGTACATAATCATGGCACACATAAAAAACCCTTTTTAGAAAAAAAAAGAGCAGAAAAATGGTCCATACAGCTAAAATTCTTTGGAAAGCAGTTTGTGCGCACTCGCAAGCTCTGTTCTGCTTTCAAGGACTCTATTCAGGTAGTACATAATCATGGCACACATAAAAAACCCTTCTTAGAAAAAAAAAGAGCAGAAAAATGGTCCATACAGCTAATATTCTTTGGAAAGCAGTTTGTGCGCACTGCAAGCTCTGTTCTGCTTTCAAGGCCTCTATTCAGGTGGTACATAATAACGGCACACATAAAAAACCCTTCTTAGAAAAAAAGAGCAGAAAAATGGTCCATACAGCTAATATTCTTTGGAAAGCAGTTTGTGCGCACTGCAAGCTCTGTTTTGCTTTCAAGGCCTCTATTCAGGTAGTACATATTCATGGCACACATAAAAAACCCTTCTTAGAAAAAAAAGAGCAGAAAAATGGTCCATACAGCTAAAATTCTTTGGAAAGCAGTTTGTGCGCACTGCAAGCTCTGTTTTGCTTTCAAGGCCTCTATTCAGGTAGTACATATTCATGGCACACATAAAAAACCCTTCTTAGAAAAAAAAAGAGCAGAAAAATGGTCCATACAGCTAAAATTCTTTGGAAAGCAGTTTGTGCGCACTCGCAAGCTCTGATCTGCTTTCAAGGCCTCTATTCAGGTAGTACATAATCATGGCACACATAAAAAACCCTTAGAAAAAAAAAGAGCAGAAAAATGGTCCATACAGCTAAAATTCTTTGGAAAGCAGTTTGTGCGCACTCGCAAGCTCTGTTCTGCTTTCAAGGCCTCTATTGAGGTAGTACATAATCATGGCACACATAAAAAACCCTTCTTAGAAAATAAAAGAGCAGAAAAATGGTCCATACAGCTAAAATTCTTTGAAAAGCAGTTTGTGCGCCCTCGCAAGCTCTGTTTTGCTTTCAAGGCCTCTATTCAGGTAGTACATAATCATGGCACACATAAAAAACCCTTCTTAGAAAAAAAAAGAGCAGAAAAATGGTCCATACAGCTAAAATTCTTTGGAAAGCAGTTTGTGCGCACTCGCAAGCTTTGTTCTGCTTTCAAGGCCTCTATTCAGGTGGTACATAATCATGGCACACATAAAAAACCCTTCTTAGAAAAAAAAGGAGCAGAAAAATGGTCCATACAGCTAAAATTCTTTGGAAAGCAGTTTGTGCGCACTCGCAAGCTCTGTTTTGCTTTCAAGGCCTCTATTCAGGTAGTATATAATCATGGCACACATAAAAAACCCTTCTTAGAAAAAAAAGAGCAGAAAAATGGCCCATACAGCTAAAATTCTTTGGAAAGCAGTTTGTGCGCACTCGCAAGCTCTGTTCTGCTTTCAAGGCCTCTATTGAGGTAGTATATAATCATGGCACACATAAAAAAACCCTTCTTAGAAAATAAAAGAGCAGAAAAATGGTCCATACAGCTAAAATTCTTTGAAAAGCAGTTTGTGCGCACTCGCAAGCTCTGTTCTGCTTTCAAGGCCTCTATTGAGGTAGTACATAATCATGGCGCACATAAAAAACCCTTCTTAGAAAATAAAAGAGCAGAAAAATGGTCCATACAGCTAAAATTCTTTGAAAAGCAGTTTGTGCGCACTCGCAAGCTACTGTTTTGCTTTCAAGGCCTCTATTCAGGTAGTACATAATCATGGCACACATAAAAAACCCTTCTTAGAAAAAAAAAGAGCAGAAAAATGGTCCATACAGCTAAAATTCTTTGGAAAGCAGTTTGTGCGCACTCGCAAGCTCTGTTCTGCTTTCAAGCCTCTATTCAGGTAGTACATAATCATGGCACACATAAAAAACCCTTCTTAAAAAAAAGAGCAGAAAAATGGTCCATACAGCTAAAATTCTTTGGAAAGCAGTTTGTGCGCACTCGCAAGCTCTGATCTTCTTTCAAGGCCTCTATTCAGGTAGTACATAATCATGGCACACATAAAAAACCCTTCTTAGAAAAAAAGAGCAGAAAATGGTCCATACAGCTAAAATTCTTTGGAAAGCTGTTTGTGCGCACTCGCAAGCTCTGTTCTGCTTTCAAGGCCTCTATTCAGGTGGTACATAATCATGGCACACATAAAAAACCCTTCTTAGAAAAAAAAGAGCAGAAAAAAGGTCCATACAGCTAAAATTCTTTGGAAAGCAGTATGTGCGCACTCGCAAGCTCTGTTTTGCTTTCAAGGCCTCTATTCAGGTAGTACATAATCATGGCACACATAAAAAACCTTAGAAAAAAAAAGAGCAGGAAAATGGTCCATACAGCTAAAATTCTTTGGAAAGCAGTTTGTGCGCACTCGCAAGCTCTGTTTTGCTTTCAAGGCCTCTATTCAGGTAGTACATAATCATGGCACACATAAAAAACCCTTCTTAGAAAAAAAAAAGAGCAGAAAAAAGGTCCATACAGCTAAAATTCTTTGGAAGCAGTTTGTGCGCACTCGCAAGCTCTGATCTGCATCCAAGGCCTATATTCAGGTAGTACATAATCATGGCACACATAAATAACCCTTCTTAGAAAAAAAAGAGCAGAAAAATGGTCCATACAGCTAAAATTTTTTGGAAAGCAGTTTGTGCGCACTCGCAAGCTCTGATCTGCTTTCAAGGCCTCTATTCAGGTAGTACATAATCATGGCACACATAAAAAACCCTTAGAAGAAAAAAGAGCAGAAAAATGGTCCATACAGCTAATATTCTTTGGAAAGCAGTTTGTGCGCACTGCAAGCTCTGTTTTGCTTTCAAGGCCTCTATTCAGGTAGTACATATTCATGGCACACATAAAAAACCCTTCTTAGAAAAAAAAGAGCAGAAAAATGTCCATACAGCTAAAATTCTTTGGAAAGCAGTTTGTGCGCACTCGCAAGCTCTGATCTGCTTTCAAGGCCTCTATTCAGGTAGTACATAATCATGGCACACATAAAAAACCCTTCTTAGAAAAAAAAGAGCAGAAAAATGGTCCATACAGCTAAAATTCTTTGAAAAGCAGTTTGTTGCGCACTCGCAAGCTCTGTTCTGCTTCCAAGGCCTCTATTCAGGTGATACATAATCATGGCACACATAAAAACCCTTCTTACAAAAAAAAAGAGCAGAAAAATGGTCCATACTGCTAAAATTCTTTGGAAAGCAGTTTGCGTGCACTCGCAAGCTCTGTTTTGCTTTCAAGGCCTCTATTCAGGTAGTACATAATCATGGCACACATAAAAAAACCCTTCTTAGAAAAAAAAGAGCAGAAAAATGGTCCATACAGCTAAAATTCTTTGGAAAGCAGTTTGTGCGCACTCGCAAGCTCTGTTCTGCTTTCAAGGCCCCTATTCAGGTAATACATAATCATGGCACACATAAAAAACCCCTTCTTAGAAAATAAAAGAGCAGAAAAATGGTCCATACAGCTAAAATTCTTTGGAAAGCAGTTTGTGCTCACTCGCAAGCTCTGTTTTGCTTTCAAGGCCTCTATTCAGGTAGTACATAATCATGGCACACATAAAAAACCCTTCTTAGAAAAAAAAGAGCAGAAAAATGGTCCATACAAGCTAAAATTCTTTGGAAAGCAGTTTGTGCGCCACTCGCAAGCTCTGATCTGCTTTCAAGGCCTCTATTCAGGTAGTACATAATCATGGCACACATAAAAAACCCTTCTTAGAAAAAAAAGAGCAGAAAAATGGTCCATACAGCTAAAATTCTTTGGAAAGCAGTTTGTGCGCACTCGCAAGCTCTGATCTGCTTTCAAGGCCTCTATTCAGGTAGTACATAATCATGGCACACATAAAAAACCCTTAGAAAAAAAGAGCAGAAAAATGGTCCATACAGCTAAAATTTCTTTGGAAAGCAGTTTGTGCGCACACGCAAGCTCTGTTCTGCTTTCAAGGCCTCTATTCAGGTGGTACATAATCATGGCACACATAAAAACCCTTCTTAGAAAAAAAAAGAGCAGAAAAATGGTCCCACACTGCTAAAATTCTTTGGGAAAGCAGTTTGTGCGCACTCGCAAACTCTGTTCTGCTTTCAAGGCCTCTATTCAGGTGGTACATAATCATGGCACACATAAAAAAACCCTTCTTAGAAAAAAATAGAGCAGAAAAATGGTCCATACAGCTAAAATTTTTTGGAAAGCATTTGTGCGCACTCGCAAGCTCTGTTTTGCTTTCAAGGCCTCTATTGAGGTAGTACATAATCATGGCACACGATAAAAAACCCCGTCTTAGAAAAAAAAAACAGGAAATTGGTCCATACAGCTAAAATTCTTAGGAAAGCAGTTTGTGCGCACTCGCAAGCTTTGCTTTGCTTTCAAGGCCTCTATTCAGGTAGTACATAATCATGGCACACATAAAAAACCCTTCTTAGAAAAAAAAAAGAGCAGAAAAAATGGTCCATACAGCTAAAATTCTTTGGAAAGCAGTTTGTGCGCACTGCAAGCTCTGTTCTGCTTTCAAGGCCTCTATTCAGGTGGTACATAATCATGGGCACACATAAAAAACCCTTCTTAGAAAAAAAAGAGCAGAAAAATGGTCCATACAGCTAAAATTCTTTGGAAAGCAGTTTGTGCGCACTCGCAAGCTCTGATCTGCTTTAAAGGCCTCTATTCAGGTAGTACATAATCATGGCACACATAAAAAACCCTTAAAAAAAAAGAGCAGAAAAATGGTCCATACAGCTAAAATTCTTTGGAAAGCAGTTTGTGCGCACTCGCAAGCTCTGTTCTGCTTTCAAGGCCTCTATTGAGGTAGTACATAATCATGGCACACATAAAAAACCCCTCTTAGAAAATAAAAGAGCAGAAAAATGGTCCATACAGCTAAAATTCTTTGAAAAGCAGTTTGTGCGCACTCGCAAAGCTCTGTTTTGCTTTCAAGGCCTCTATTCAGGTAGTACATAATCATGGCACACATAAAAAACCCTTCTTAGAAAAAAAGAGCCGAAAAATGGTCCATACAGCTAAAATTCTTTGGAAAGCAGTTTGTGCGCACTCGCAAGCTCTGTTCTGCTTTCAAGGCCTCTATTCAGGTAGTACATAATCATGGCACACATAAAAAACCCTTCTTAGAAAAAAAAAGAGCAGAAAAATGGTCCATACAGCTAAAATTCTTTGGAAAGCAGTTTGTGTGCACTCGCAAGCTTTGTTCTGCTTTCAAGGCCTCTATTCAGGTGGTACATAATCATGGCACACATAAAAAAAACCCTTCTTAGAAAAAAAAGGAGCAGAAAAATGGTCCATACAGCTAAAATTCTTTGGAAAGCAGTTTGTGCGCACTCGCAAGCTCTGTTTTGCTTTCAAGGCCTCTATTCAGGTAGTATATAATCATGGCACACATAAAAAACCCTTCTTAGAAAAAAAGAGCAGAAAAATGGCCCATACAGCTAAAATTCTTTGGAAAGCAGTTTGTGCGCACTCGCAAGCTCTGTTCTGCTTTCAAGGCCTCTATTGAGGTAGTACATAATCATGGCACACATAAAAAACCCTTCTTAGAAAATAAAAGAGCAGAAAAATGGTCCATTCAGCTAAGATTCTTTGAAAAGCAGTTTGTGCGCACTCGCAAGCTCTGTTCTGCTTTTCAAGGCCTCTATTGAGGTAGTAAATAATCATGGCACACATAAAAAACCCTTCTTAGAAAATAAAAGAGCAGAAAAATGGTCCATACAGCTAAAATTCTTTGAAAAGCAGTTTGTGCGCACTCGCAAGCTCTGTTTTGCTTTCAAGGCCTCTATTCAGGTAGTACATAATCATGGCACACATAAAAAACCCTTCTTAGAAAAAAAAAGAGCAGAAAAATGGTCCATACAGCTAAAAATTCTTTGGAAGCAGTTTGTGCGCACTCGCAAGCTCTGTTCTGCTTTCAAGGCCTCTATTCAGGTAGTCCATAATCATGGCACACATAAAAAACCCTTCTTAAAAAAAAGAGCAGAAAAATGGTCCATACAGTTAAAATTCCTTTGGAAGCAGTTTGTGCGCACTCGCAAGCTCTGATCTGCTTTCAAGGCCTCTATTCAGGTAGTACATAATCATGGCACACATAAAAAACCCTTGTTAGAAAAAAAGAGCAGAAAAATGCTCCATACAGCTAAATTCTTTGGAAAGCAGTTTGTGCGCACTTCGCAAGCTCTGTTCTGCTTTCAAGGCCTCTATTCAGGTGGTACATAATCATGGCACACATAAAAAACCCTTCTTAGAAAAAAAGAGCAGAAAAAAGGTCCATACAGCTAAAATTCTTTGGAAAGCAGTATGTGCGCACTCGCAAGCTCTGTTTTCCTATCAAGGCCTCTATTCAGGTAGTACATAATCATGGCACACATAAAAAACCCTTAAAAAAAAAGAGCAGAAAAATGGTCCATACAGCTAAAATTCTTTGGAAAGCAGTTTGTGCGCACTCGCAAGCTCTGTTCTGCTTTCAAGGCCTCTATTGAGGTAGTACATAATCATGGCACACATAAAAAACCCCTCTTAGAAAATAAAGAGCAGAAAAATGGTCCATACAGCTAAAATTCTTTGAAAAGGAGTTTGTGCGCACTCGCAAGCTCTGTTTTGCTTTCAAGGCCTCTATTCAGGTAGTACATAATCATGGCACACATAAAAAACCCTTCTTAGAAAAAAAGAGCAGAAAAATGGTCCATACAGCTAAAATTCTTTGGAAAGCAGTTTGTGCGCACTCGCAAGCTCTGTTCTGCTTTCAAGGCCTCTATTCAGGTAGTACATAATCATGGCACACATAAAAAACCCTTCTTAGAAAAAAAAGAGCAGAAAAATATGGTCCATACAGCTAAAATTCTTTGGAAAGCAGTTTGTGCGCACTCGCAAGCTTTGTTCTGCTTTCAAGGCCTCTATTCAGGTGGTACATAATCATGGCACACATAAAAACCCTTCTTAGAAAAAAAGGAGCAGAAAAATGGTCCATACAGCTAAAATTCTTTGGAAAGCAGTTTGTGCGCACTCGCAAGCTCTGTTTTGCTTTCAAGGCCTCTATTCAGGTAGTACATAATCATGGCACACATAAAAAAACCCTTCTTAGAAAAAAAAGAGCAGAAAAATGGTCCCATACAGCTAAAATTCTTTGTAAAGCAGTTTGTGCGCACTCGCAAGCTCTGTTCTGCTTTCAAGGCCTCTATTCAGGTAGTCCATAATCATGGCACACATAAAAAACCCTTCTTAAAAAAAAGAGCAGAAAAATGGTCCATACAGTTAAAATTCTTTGGAAAGCAGTTTGTGCGCACTCGCAAGCTCTGATCTGCTTTCAAGGCCTCTATTCAGGTAGTACATATCATGGCACACATAAAAAACCCTTCTTAGAAAAAAAAGAGCAGAAAAATGCTCCATACAGCTAAAATTCTTTGGAAAGCAGTTTGTGTGCACTCGCAAGCTCTGTTCTGCTTTCAAGGCCTCTATTCAGGTGGTACATAATCATGGCACACATAAAAAACCCTTCTTAGAAAAAAAAAGAGGCAAGAAAAAGTCCATACAGCTAAAATTCTTTGGAAAGCAGTATGTGCGCACTCGCAAGCTCTGTTTCCTTTCAAGGCCTCTATTCAGGTAGTACATAATCATGGCACACATAAAAAACACATAGAAAAAAAGAGCAGGGAAAATGGTCCATACAGCTAAAATCTTTGGAAAGCAGTTTGTGCGCACTCGCAAGCTCTGTTTTGCTTTCAAGGCCTCTATTCAGGTAGTACATAATCATGGCACACATAAAAAACCCTTCTTAGAAAAAAAAGAGCAGAAAAATGGGTCCATACAGCTAAAATTCTTTGGAAAGCAGTTTCTGCGCACTCGCAAGCTCTGATCTGCTTTTAAGGCCTCTATTCAGGTAGTACATAATCATGGCACACATAAAAAACCCCTTCTTAGAAAAAAAAAGAGCAGAAAAATGGTCCATACAGCTAAAATTCTTTGGAAAGCAGTTTGTGCGCACTCGCAAGCTCTTGATCTGCTTTCAAGGAATCTATTCAGGTAGTACATAATCATGGCACACATAAAAAACCCTTAGAAAAAAAAGAGCAGAAAATGGTCCATACAGCTAATATTCTTTGGAAAGCAGTTTGTGCGCACTGCAAGCTCTGTTTGCTTTCAAGGCCTCTATTCAGGTAGTACATATTCATGGCACACATAAAAAACCCCTTCTTAGAAAAAAAAAGAGCAGAAAAATGGTCCATACAGCTAAAATTCTTTGGAAAGCAGTTTGTGCGCACTCGCAAGCTCTGATCTGCTTTCAAGGCCTCTATTCAGGTAGTACATAATCATGGCACACATAAAAAACCCTTCTTAGAAATAAAAGAGCAGAAAAATGGTCCATACAGCTAAAATTCTTTGGAAAGCAGTTTGTGCGCACTCGCAAGCCTCTGTTCTGCTTCCAAGGCCTCTATTCAGGTGGTACATAATCATGGCACACATAAAAAACCCTTCTTACAAAAAAAAAAGAGCAGAAAAATGGTCCATACAGCTAAAATTCTTTGGAAAGCAGTTTGTGTGCCACTCGCAAGCTCTGTTTTGCTTTCAAGGCCTCTATTCAGGTAGTACATAATCATGGCACACATATAAAACCCTTCTTAGAAAAAAAAGAGCAGAAAATGGTCCATACAGCTAAAAATTCTTTGGAAAGCAGTTTGTGCGCACTCGCAAGCTCCGTTCTGCTATCAAGGCCTCTATTCAGGTAGTACATAATCATGGCACACATAAAAAACCCTTCTTAGAAAATAAAAGAGCAGAAAAATGGTCCATACAGCTAAAATTCTTTGGAAAGCAGTTTGTGCGCACTCGCAAGCTCTGATCTGGCTTTCAAGGCCTCTATTCAGGTAGTACATAATCATGGCACACATAAAAAACCCTTCTTAGAATAAAAGAGCAGAAAAATGGTCCCATACAGCTAAAATTCTTTGGAAAGCAGTTTGTGCGCACTCGCAAGCTCTGTTCTGCTTCCAAGGCCTCTATTCAGGTGGTACATAATCATGGCACACATAAAAACCCTTCTTACAAAAAAAAGAGCAGAAAAATGGTCCATACAGCTAAAATCTTTGGAAAGCAGTTTGTGTGCACTCGCAAGCTCTGTTTTGCTTTCAAGGCCTCTATTCAGGTAGTACATAATCATGGCACACATATAAAACCCTTCTTAGAAAAAAAGAGCAGAAAAATGGTCCATACAGCTAAAATTCTTTGGAAAGCAGTTTGTGCGCACTCGCAAGCTCCGTTCTGCTATCAAGGCCTCTATTCAGGTAGTACATAATCATGGCACACATAAAAAACCCTTCTTAGAAAATAAAAGAGCAGAAAAATGGTCCATACAGCTAAAATTCTTTGGGAAAGCAGTTTGTGCGCACTCGCAAGCTCTGTTTTGCTTTCAAGGCCTCTATTCAGGTAGTACATAATCATGGCACACATAAAAAACCCTTCTTAGAAAAAAAAAGAGCAGAAAAAATGGTCCCATACAGCTAAAATTCTTTGGAAAGCAGTTTGTGCGCACTCGCAAGCTCTGATCTGCTTTCAAGGCGTCTATTCAGGTTAGTACATAATCATGGCACACATAAAAAAACCCTTCTTAGAAATAAAAGAGCAGAAAATGGTCCATACAGCTAAAATTCTTTGGAAAGCAGGTTTGTGCGCACCTCGCAAGCTCTGATCTGATTTCGAAAGGCCTCTATTCAGGTAGTACATAATCATGGCACACATAAAAAAACCCTTAGAAAAAAAGAGCAGAAAAATGGTCCCTACAGCTAAAATTCTTTGGAAAGCAGTTTGTGCGCACACGCAAGCTCTGTTCTGTTTTCAAGGCCTCTATTCAGGTAGTACATAATCATGGCACACATTAAAAAACCCTTAGAAAAAAAAGAGCAGAAAAATGGTCCATACAGCTAAATTCTTTGGAAAGCAGTTTGTGCGCACACGCAAGCTCTGTTCTGCTTTCAAGGCCTCTATTCAGTGTGGTACATAATCATGGCACACATAAAAAACCCTTCTTAGAAAAAAAAGAGCAGAAAAATGGTCCATACAGCTAAAATTCTTTGGAAAGGCAGTTTGTGCGCACACGCAAGCTCTGTTCTGCTTTCAAGGCCTCTATTCAGGTGGTACATAATCATGGCACACATAAAAAAACCCTTCTTAGAAAAAAATAGAGCAGAAAAATGGTCCATACAGCTAAAATTTTTTGGAAGCAATTTGTGCGCACTCGCAAGCTCTGTTTTGCTTTCAAGGCCTCTATTGAGGTAGTACATAATCATGGCACACATAAAAAACCCGTCTTAGAAAAAAACAAACAGGAAATTGGTCCATACAGCTAAAATTCTTTGGAAAGCAGTTTGTGCGCACTCGCAAGCTTTGCTTTGCTTTCAAGGCCTCTATTCAGGTAGTACATAATCATGGCACACAAAAAAAACCCTTCTTAGAAAAAAAAAGAGCAGAAAAATGGTCCATACCAGCTAAAATTCTTTGGAAAGCAGTTTGTGCGCACACGCAAGCTCTGTTCTGCTTTCAAGGCCTCTATTCAGGTGGTACATAATCATGGCACACATAAAAAACCCTTCTTAGAAAAAAAAGAGCAGAAAAATGGTCCACACAGCTAAAATTCTTTGGAAAGCAGTTTGTGCGCACTCGCAAGCTGTTTTGCTTTCAAGGCCTCTATTCAGGTAGTACATAATCATGACACACATAAAAAACCCTTCTTAGAAAAAAAAAGAGCAGAAAAATGGTCCATACAGCTAAAATTCTTTGGAAAGCAGTTTGTGTGCACTCGCAAGCTCTGTTTTGCTTTCAAGGCCTCTATTCAGGTAGTACATAATCATGGCACACATAAAAAAACCCATAGAAAAAAAAGAGCAGAGAAAGGTCCATACAGCTAAATTTCTTTGGAAAGCAGTTTGTGCGCACTCGCAAGCTCTGTTTTGCTTTCAAGGCCTCTATTCAGGTAGTACATAATCATGGCACATATAAAAAACCCTTCTTAGAAAAAATAGAGCAGAAAAATGGTCCATACAGCTAAAATTCTTTGGAAAGCAATTTGTGTGCAGTCGCAAGCTCTGTTTTGCTTTCAAGGCCTCTATTCAGGTAGTACATAATCATGGCACACATAAAAAACCCTTCTTAGAAAAAAAGAGCAGAAAAATGGTCCATACAGCTAAAATTCTTTGGAAAGCAGTTTGTGCGCACTCGCAAGCTCTGTTCTGCTTTCAAGGACTCTATTCAGGTAGTACATAATCATGGCACACATAAAAACCCTTCTTAGAAAAAAAAGAGCAGAAAAATGGTCCATACAGCTAATATTCTTTGGAAAGCAGTTTGTGCGCACTGCAAGCTCTGTTCTGCTTTCAAGGCCTCTATTCAGGTGGTACATAATCATGGCACACATAAAAAACCCTTCTTAGAAAAAAAAGAGCAGAAAAATGGTCCATACAGCTAAAATTCTTTGGAAAGCAGTTTGTGCGCACTCGCAAGCTCTGATCTGCTTTAAAGGCCTCTATTCAGGTAGTACATAATCATGGCACACATAAAAAACCCTTAAAAAAAAAGAGCAGAAAAATGGTCCATACAGCTAAAATTCTTTGGAAAGCAGTTTGTGCGCACTCGCAAGCTCTGTTCTGCTTTCAAGGCCTCTATTGAGGTAGTACATAATCATGGCACACATAAAAAACCCCTCTTAGAAAATAAAAGAGCAGAAAAATGGTCCATACAGCTAAAATTCTTTGAAAAGCAGTTTGTGCGCACTCGCAAGCTCTGTTTTGCTTTCAAGGCCTCTATTCAGGTAGTACATAATCATGGCACACATAAAAAACCCTTCTTAGAAAAAAAAGAGCCGAAAAATGGTCCATACAGCTAAAATTCTTTGGAAAGCAGTTTGTGCGCACTCGCAAGCTCTGTTCTGCTTTCAAGGCCTCTATTCAGGTAGTACATAATCATGGCACACATAAAAAACCCTTCTTAGAAAAAAAAAGAGCAGAAAAATGGTCCATACAGCTAAAATTCTTTGGAAAGCAGTTTGTGTGCACTCGCAAGCTTTGTTCTGCTTTCAAGGCCTCTATTCAGGTGGTACATAATCATGGCACACATAAAAAAAACCCTTCTTAGAAAAAAAAGGAGCAGAAAAATGGTCCATACAGCTAAAATTCTTTGGAAAGCAGTTTGTGCGCACTCGCAAGCTCTGTTTTGCTTTCAAGGCCTCTATTCAGGTAGTATATAATCATGGCACACATAAAAAACCCTTCTTTGAAAAAAAGAGCAGAAAAATGGCCCATACAGCTAAAATTCTTTGGAAAGCAGTTTGTGCGCACTCGCAAGCTCTGTTCTGCTTTCAAGGCCTCTATTGAGGTAGTACATAATCATGGCACACATAAAAAACCCTTCTTAGAAAATAAAAGAGCAGAAAATTGGTCCATTCAGCTAAGATTCTTTGAAAAGCAGTTTGTGCGCACTCGCAAGCTCTGTTCTGCTTTCAAGGCCTCTATTGAGGTAGTAAATAATCATGGCACACATAAAAAACCCTTCTTAGAAAATAAAAGAGCAGAAAAATGGTCCATACAGCTAAAATTCTTTGAAAAGCAGTTTGTGCGCACTCGCAAGCTCTGTTTTGCTTTCAAGGCCTCTATTCAGGTAGTACATAATCATGGCACACATAAAAAAACCCATAGAAAAAAAAGAGCAGAGAAAGGTCCATACAGCTAAATTTCTTTGGAAAGCAGTTTGTGCGCACTCGCAAGCTCTGTTTTGCTTTCAAGGCCTCTATTCAGGTAGTACATAATCATGGCACATATAAAAAACCCTTCTTAGAAAAAATAGAGCAGAAAAATGGTCCATACAGCTAAAATTCTTTGGAAAGCAATTTGTGTGCAGTCGCAAGCTCTGTTTTGCTTTCAAGGCCTCTATTCAGGTAGTACATAATCATGGCACACATAAAAAACCCTTCTTAGAAAAAAAAGAGCAGAAAAATGGTCCATACAGCTAAAATTCTTTGGAAAGCAGTTTGTGCGCACTCGCAAGCTCTGTTCTGCTTTCAAGGACTCTATTCAGGTAGTACATAATCATGGCACACATAAAAACCCTTCTTAGAAAAAAAAGAGCAGAAAAATGGTCCATACAGCTAATATTCTTTGGAAAGCAGTTTGTGCGCACTGCAAGCTCTGTTCTGCTTTCAAGGCCTCTATTCAGGTGGTACATAATCATGGCACACATAAAAAACCCTTCTTAGAAAAAAAAGAGCAGAAAAATGGTCCATACAGCTAAAATTCTTTGGAAAGCAGTTTGTGCGCACTCGCAAGCTCTGATCTGCTTTAAAGGCCTCTATTCAGGTAGTACATAATCATGGCACACATAAAAAACCCTTAAAAAAAAAAGAGCAGAAAAATGGTCCATACAGCTAAAATTCTTTGGAAAGCAGTTTGTGCGCACTCGCAAGCTCTGTTCTGCTTTCAAGGCCTCTATTGAGGTAGTACATAATCATGGCACACATAAAAAACCCCTCTTAGAAAATAAAAGAGCAGAAAAATGGTCCATACAGCTAAAATTCTTTGAAAAGCAGTTTGTGCGCACTCGCAAGCTCTGTTTTGCTTTCAAGGCCTCTATTCAGGTAGTACATAATCATGGCACACATAAAAAACCCTTCTTAGAAAAAAAAGAGCCGAAAAATGGTCCATACAGCTAAAATTCTTTGGAAAGCAGTTTGTGCGCACTCGCAAGCTCTGTTTTGCTTTCAAGGCCTCTATTCAGGTAGTATATAATCATGGCACACATAAAAAACCCTTCTTAGAAAAAAAGAGCAGAAAAATGGCCCATACAGCTAAAATTCTTTGGAAAGCAGTTTGTGCGCACTCGCAAGCTCTGTTCTGCTTTCAAGGCCTCTATTGAGGTAGTACATAATCATGGCACACATAAAAAAACCCTTCTTAGAAAATAAAAGAGCAGAAAAATGGTCCATTCAGCTAAGATTCTTTGAAAAGCAGTTTGTGCGCTCTCGCAAGCTCTGTTCTGCTTTCAAGGCCTCTATTGAGGTAGTAAATAATCATGGCACACATAAAAAACCCTTCTTAGAAAATAAAGAGCAAAAAAATGGTCCATACAGCTAAAATTCTTTGAAAAGCAGTTTGTGCGCACTCGCAAGCTCTGTTTTGCTTTCAAGGCCTCTATTCAGGTAGTACATAATCATGGCACACATAAAAAACCCTTCTTAGAAAAAAAAAAGAGCAGAGAAATGGTCCATACAGCTAAAATTCTTTGGAAAGCAGTTTGTGCGCACTCGCAAGCTCTGTTCTGCTTTCAAGGCCTCTATTCAGGTAGTCCATAATCATGGCACACATAAAAAACCCTTCTTAAAAAAAAGAGCAGAAAAATGGTCCATACAGTTAAAATTCTTTGGAAAGCAGTTTGTGCGCACTCGCAAACTCTGATCTGCTTTCAAGGCCTCTATTCAGGTAGTACATAATCATGGCACACATAAAAAACCCTTGTTAGAAAAAAAAGAGCAGAAAAATGCTCCATACAGCTAAAATTCTTTGGAAAGCAGTTTGTGCGCACTCGCAAGCTCTGTTCTGCTTTCAAGGCCTCTATTCAGGTGGTACATAATCATGGCACACATAAAAAACCCTTCTTAGAAAAAAAAGAGCAGAAAAAAGGTCCATACAGCTAAAATTCTTTGGAAAGCAGTATGTGCGCACTCGCAAGCTCTGTTTTCCTATCAAGGCCTCTATTCAGGTAGTACATAATCATGGCACACATAAAAAACCCTTAAAAAAAAAAGAGCAGAAAAATGGTCCATACAGCTAAAATTCTTTGGAAAGCAGTTTGTGCGCACTCGCAAGCTCTGTTCTGCTTTCAAGGCCTCTATTGAGGTAGTACATAATCATGGCACACATAAAAAACCCCTCTTAGAAAATAAAAGAGCAGAAAAATGGTCCATACAGCTAAAATTCTTTGAAAAGGAGTTTGTGCGCACTCGCAAGCTCTGTTTTGCTTTCAAGGCCTCTATTCAGGTAGTACATAATCATGGCACACATAAAAAACCCTTCTTAGAAAAAAAAGAGCAGAAAAATGGTCCATACAGCTAAAATTCTTTGGAAAGCAGTTTGTGCGCACTCGCAAGCTCTGTTCTGCTTTCAATTCCTCTATTCAGGTAGTACATAATCATGGCACACATAAAAAACCCTTCTTAGAAAAAAAAGAGCAGAAAAATGGTCCATACAGCTAAAATTCTTTGGAAAGCAGTTTGTGCGCACTCGCAAGCTTTGTTCTGCTTTCAAGGCCTCTATTCAGGTGGTACATAATCATGGCACACATAAAAACCCTTCTTAGAAAAAAAAGGAGCAGAAAAATGGTCCATACAGCTAAAATTCTTTGGAAAGCAGTTTGTGCGCACTCGCAAGCTCTGTTTTGCTTTCAAGGCCTCTATTCAGGTAGTATATAATCATGGCGCACATAAAAAACCCTTCTTAGAAAAAAAGAGCAGAAAAATGGCCCATACAGCTAAAATTCTTTGGAAAGCAGTTTGTGCGCACTCGCAAGCTCTGTTCTGCTTTCAAGGCCTCTATTGAGGTAGTACATAATCATGGCACACATAAAAAAACCCTTCTTAGAAAATAAAAGAGCAGAAAAATGGTCCATACAGCTAAGATTCTTTGAAAAGCAGTTTGTGCGCACTCGCAAGCTCTGTTCTGTTTTCAAGGCCTCTATTGAGGTAGTACATAATCATGGCACACATAAAAAACCCTTCTTAGAAAATAAAAGAGCAGAAAAATGGTCCATACAGCTAAAATTCTTTGAAAAGCAGTTTGTGCGCACTCGCAAGCTCTGTTTTGCTTTCAAGGCCTCTATTCAGGTAGTACATAATCATGGCACACATAAAAAACCCTTCTTAGAAAAAAAAAGAGCAGAAAAATGGTCCATACAGCTAAAATTCTTTGGAAAGCAGTTTGTGCGCACTCGCAAGCTCTGTTCTGCTTTCAAGGCCTCTATTCAGGTAGTCCATAATCATGGCACACATAAAAAACCCTTCTTAAAAAAAAGAGCAGAAAAATGGTCCATACAGTTAAAATTCTTTGGAAAGCAGTTTGTGCGCACTCGCAAGCTCTGATCTGCTTTCAAGGCCTCTATTCAGGTAGTACATAATCATGGCACACATAAAAAACCCTTCTTAGAAAAAAAAGAGCAGAAAAATGCTAAATACAGCTGAAATTCTTTGGAAAGCAGTTTGTGTGCACTCGCAAGCTCTGTTTTCCTTTCAAGGCCTCTATTCAGGTAGTACATAATCATGGCACACATAAAAAACACTTAGAAAAAAAAGAGCAGGAAAATGGTCCATACAGCTAAAATTCTTTGGAAAGCAGTTTGTGCGCACTCGCAAGCTCTGTTTTGCTTTCAAGGCCTCTATTCAGGTAGTACATAATCATGGCACACATAAAAAACCCTTCTCAGAAAAAAAAAAAGACCAGAAAAATGGTCCATACAGCTAAAATTCTTTGGAAAGCAGTTTCTGCGCACTCGCAAGCTCTGATCTGCTTTCAAGGCCTCTATTCAGGTAGTACATAATCATGGCACACATAAAAAACCCTTCTTAGAAAAAAAAAGAGCAGAAAAATGGTCCATACAGCTAAAATTCTTTGGAAAGCAGTTTGTGCGCACTCGCAAGCTCTGATCTGCTTTCAAGGCCTCTATTCAGGTAGTACATAATCATGGCACACATAAAAAACCCTTAGAAAAAAAAGAGCAGAAAAATGGTCCATACAGCTAATATTCTTTGGAAAGCAGTTTGTGCGCACTGCAAGCTCTGTTTTGCTTTCAAGGCCTCTATTCAGGTAGTACATATTCATGGCACACATAAAAAACCCTTCTTAGAAAAAAAAGAGCAGAAAAATGGTCCATACAGCTAAAATTCTTTGGAAAGCAGTTTGTGCGCACTCGCAAGCTCTGATCTGCTTTCAAGGCCTCTATTCAGGTAGTACATAATCATGGCACACATAAAAAACCCTTCTTAGAAATAAAAGAGCAGAAAAATGGTCCATACAGCTAAAATTCTTTGGAAAGCAGTTTGTGCGCACTCGCAAGCTCTGTTCTGCTTCCAAGGCCTCTATTCAGGTGGTACATAATCATGGCACACATAAAAACCCTTCTTACAAAAAAAAAGAGCAGAAAAATGGTCCATACAGCTAAAATTCTTTGGAAAGCAGTTTGTGTGCACTCGCAAGCTCTGTTTTGCTTTCAAGGCCTCTATTCAGGTAGTACATAATCATGGCACACATAAAAAACCCTTCTTAGAAAAAAAAGAGCAGAAAAATGGTCCATACAGCTAAAATTCTTTGGAAAGCAGTTTGTGCGCACTCGCAAGCTCCGTTCTGCTATCAAGGCCTCTATTCAGGTAGTACATAATCATGGCACACATAAAAAACCCTTCTTAGAAAATAAAAGAGCAGAAAAATGGTCCATACAGCTAAAATTCTTTGGAAAGCAGTTTGTGCGCACTCGCAAGCTCTGTTTTGCTTTCAAGGCCTCTATTCAGGTAGTACATAATCATGGCACACATAAAAAACCCTTCTTAGAAAAAAAAAGAGCAGAAAAATGGTCCATACAGCTAAAATTCTTTGGAAAGCAGTTTGTGCGCACTCGCAAGCTCTGATCTGCTTTCAAGGCGTCTATTCAGGTAGTACATAATCATGGCACACATAAAAAACCCTTCTTAGAAAATAAAAGAGCAGAAAAATGGTCCATTCAGCTAAGATTCTTTGAAAAGCAGTTTGTGCGCTCTCGCAAGCTCTGTTCTGCTTTCAAGGCCTCTATTGAGGTAGTAAATAATCATGGCACACATAAAAAACCCTTCTTAGAAAATAAAAGAGCAAAAAAATGGTCCATACAGCTAAAATTCTTTGAAAAGCAGTTTGTGCGCACTCGCAAGCTCTGTTTTGCTTTCAAGGCCTCTATTCAGGTAGTACATAATCATGGCACACATAAAAAACCCTTCTTAGAAAAAAAAAAGAGCAGAGAAATGGTCCATACAGCTAAAATTCTTTGGAAAGCAGTTTGTGCGCACTCGCAAGCTCTGTTCTGCTTTCAAGGCCTCTATTCAGGTAGTCCATAATCATGGCACACATAAAAAACCCTTCTTAAAAAAAAGAGCAGAAAAATGGTCCATACAGTTAAAATTCTTTGGAAAGCAGTTTGTGCGCACTCGCAAACTCTGATCTGCTTTCAAGGCCTCTATTCAGGTAGTACATAATCATGGCACACATAAAAAACCCTTGTTAGAAAAAAAAGAGCAGAAAAATGCTCCATACAGCTAAAATTCTTTGGAAAGCAGTTTGTGCGCACTCGCAAGCTCTGTTCTGCTTTCAAGGCCTCTATTCAGGTGGTACATAATCATGGCACACATAAAAAACCCTTCTTAGAAAAAAAAGAGCAGAAAAAAGGTCCATACAGCTAAAATTCTTTGGAAAGCAGTATGTGCGCACTCGCAAGCTCTGTTTTCCTATCAAGGCCTCTATTCAGGTAGTACATAATCATGGCACACATAAAAAACCCTTAAAAAAAAAAGAGCAGAAAAATGGTCCATACAGCTAAAATTCTTTGGAAAGCAGTTTGTGCGCACTCGCAAGCTCTGTTCTGCTTTCAAGGCCTCTATTGAGGTAGTACATAATCATGGCACACATAAAAAACCCCTCTTAGAAAATAAAAGAGCAGAAAAATGGTCCATACAGCTAAAATTCTTTGAAAAGGAGTTTGTGCGCACTCGCAAGCTCTGTTTTGCTTTCAAGGCCTCTATTCAGGTAGTACATAATCATGGCACACATAAAAAACCCTTCTTAGAAAAAAAAGAGCAGAAAAATGGTCCATACAGCTAAAATTCTTTGGAAAGCAGTTTGTGCGCACTCGCAAGCTCTGTTCTGCTTTCAATTCCTCTATTCAGGTAGTACATAATCATGGCACACATAAAAAACCCTTCTTAGAAAAAAAAGAGCAGAAAAATGGTCCATACAGCTAAAATTCTTTGGAAAGCAGTTTGTGCGCACTCGCAAGCTTTGTTCTGCTTTCAAGGCCTCTATTCAGGTGGTACATAATCATGGCACACATAAAAACCCTTCTTAGAAAAAAAAGGAGCAGAAAAATGGTCCATACAGCTAAAATTCTTTGGAAAGCAGTTTGTGCGCACTCGCAAGCTCTGTTTTGCTTTCAAGGCCTCTATTCAGGTAGTATATAATCATGGCGCACATAAAAAACCCTTCTTAGAAAAAAAGAGCAGAAAAATGGCCCATACAGCTAAAATTCTTTGGAAAGCAGTTTGTGCGCACTCGCAAGCTCTGTTCTGCTTTCAAGGCCTCTATTGAGGTAGTACATAATCATGGCACACATAAAAAAACCCTTCTTAGAAAATAAAAGAGCAGAAAAATGGTCCATACAGCTAAGATTCTTTGAAAAGCAGTTTGTGCGCACTCGCAAGCTCTGTTCTGTTTTCAAGGCCTCTATTGAGGTAGTACATAATCATGGCACACATAAAAAACCCTTCTTAGAAAATAAAAGAGCAGAAAAATGGTCCATACAGCTAAAATTCTTTGAAAAGCAGTTTGTGCGCACTCGCAAGCTCTGTTTTGCTTTCAAGGCCTCTATTCAGGTAGTACATAATCATGGCACACATAAAAAACCCTTCTTAGAAAAAAAAAGAGCAGAAAAATGGTCCATACAGCTAAAATTCTTTGGAAAGCAGTTTGTGCGCACTCGCAAGCTCTGTTCTGCTTTCAAGGCCTCTATTCAGGTAGTCCATAATCATGGCACACATAAAAAACCCTTCTTAAAAAAAAGAGCAGAAAAATGGTCCATACAGTTAAAATTCTTTGGAAAGCAGTTTGTGCGCACTCGCAAGCTCTGATCTGCTTTCAAGGCCTCTATTCAGGTAGTACATAATCATGGCACACATAAAAAACCCTTCTTAGAAAAAAAAGAGCAGAAAAATGCTAAATACAGCTGAAATTCTTTGGAAAGCAGTTTGTGTGCACTCGCAAGCTCTGTTTTCCTTTCAAGGCCTCTATTCAGGTAGTACATAATCATGGCACACATAAAAAACACTTAGAAAAAAAAGAGCAGGAAAATGGTCCATACAGCTAAAATTCTTTGGAAAGCAGTTTGTGCGCACTCGCAAGCTCTGTTTTGCTTTCAAGGCCTCTATTCAGGTAGTACATAATCATGGCACACATAAAAAACCCTTCTCAGAAAAAAAAAAAGACCAGAAAAATGGTCCATACAGCTAAAATTCTTTGGAAAGCAGTTTCTGCGCACTCGCAAGCTCTGATCTGCTTTCAAGGCCTCTATTCAGGTAGTACATAATCATGGCACACATAAAAAACCCTTCTTAGAAAAAAAAAGAGCAGAAAAATGGTCCATACAGCTAAAATTCTTTGGAAAGCAGTTTGTGCGCACTCGCAAGCTCTGATCTGCTTTCAAGGCCTCTATTCAGGTAGTACATAATCATGGCACACATAAAAAACCCTTAGAAAAAAAAGAGCAGAAAAATGGTCCATACAGCTAATATTCTTTGGAAAGCAGTTTGTGCGCACTGCAAGCTCTGTTTTGCTTTCAAGGCCTCTATTCAGGTAGTACATATTCATGGCACACATAAAAAACCCTTCTTAGAAAAAAAAGAGCAGAAAAATGGTCCATACAGCTAAAATTCTTTGGAAAGCAGTTTGTGCGCACTCGCAAGCTCTGATCTGCTTTCAAGGCCTCTATTCAGGTAGTACATAATCATGGCACACATAAAAAACCCTTCTTAGAAATAAAAGAGCAGAAAAATGGTCCATACAGCTAAAATTCTTTGGAAAGCAGTTTGTGCGCACTCGCAAGCTCTGTTCTGCTTCCAAGGCCTCTATTCAGGTGGTACATAATCATGGCACACATAAAAACCCTTCTTACAAAAAAAAAGAGCAGAAAAATGGTCCATACAGCTAAAATTCTTTGGAAAGCAGTTTGTGTGCACTCGCAAGCTCTGTTTTGCTTTCAAGGCCTCTATTCAGGTAGTACATAATCATGGCACACATAAAAAACCCTTCTTAGAAAAAAAAGAGCAGAAAAATGGTCCATACAGCTAAAATTCTTTGGAAAGCAGTTTGTGCGCACTCGCAAGCTCCGTTCTGCTATCAAGGCCTCTATTCAGGTAGTACATAATCATGGCACACATAAAAAACCCTTCTTAGAAAATAAAAGAGCAGAAAAATGGTCCATACAGCTAAAATTCTTTGGAAAGCAGTTTGTGCGCACTCGCAAGCTCTGTTTTGCTTTCAAGGCCTCTATTCAGGTAGTACATAATCATGGCACACATAAAAAACCCTTCTTAGAAAAAAAAAGAGCAGAAAAATGGTCCATACAGCTAAAATTCTTTGGAAAGCAGTTTGTGCGCACTCGCAAGCTCTGATCTGCTTTCAAGGCGTCTATTCAGGTAGTACATAATCATGGCACACATAAAAAACCCTTCTTAGAAAAAAAAGAGCAGAAAAATGGTCCATACAGCTAAAATTCTTTGGAAAGCAGTTTGTGCGCACTCGCAAGCTCTGATCTGCTTTCAAGGCCTCTATTCAGGTAGTACATAATCATGGCACACATAAAAAACCCTTAGAAAAAAAGAGCAGAAAAATGGTCCCTACAGCTAAAATTCTTTGGAAAGCAGTTTGTGCGCACACGCAAGCTCTGTTCTGCTTTCAAGGCCTCTATTCAGGTGGTACATAATCATGGCACACAAAAAAAAACCCTTCTTAGAAAAAAAAGAGCAGAAAAATGGTCCATACAGCTAAAATTCTTTGGAAAGCAGTTTGTGCGCACTCGCAAACTGTTCTGCTTTCAAGGCCTCTATTCAGGTGGTACATATTCATGGCACACATAAAAAACCCTTCTTAGAAAAAAATAGAGCAGAAAAATGGTCCATACAGCTAAAATTCTTTGGAAAGCAATTTGTGCGCACTCGCAAGCTCTGTTTTGCTTTCAAGGCCTCTATTGAGGTAGTACATAATCATGGCACACATAAAAAACCCGTCTTAGAAAAAAAAAGCAGAAAATTGGTCCATACAGCTAAAATTCTTTGGAAAGCAGATTGTGCGCACTCGCAAGCTTTGCTTTGCTTTCAAGGCCTCTATTCAGGTAGTACATAATCATGGCACACATAAAAAACCCTTCTTAGAAAAAAAAAGAGCAGAAAAATGGTCCATACAGCTAAAATTCTTTGGAAAGCAGTTTGTGCGCACTCGCAAGCTGTTTTGCTTTCAAGGCCTCTATTCAGATAGTACATAATCATGACACACATAAAAAACCCTTCTTAGAAAAAAAAAGAGCAGAAAAATGGTCCATACAGCTAAAATTCTTTGGAAACCAGTTTGTGTGCACTCGCAAGCTCTGTTTTGCTTTCAAGGCCTCTATTCAGGTAGTACATAATCATGGCACACATAAAAAACCCTTAGAAAAAAAAGAGCAGAGAAAGGTCCATACAGCTAAATTTCTTTGGAAAGCAGTTTGTGCGCACTCGCAAGCTCTGTTTTGCTTTCAAGGCCTCTATTCAGGTAGTACATAATCATGGCACATATAAAAAACCCTTCTTAGAAAAAATAGAGCAGAAAAATGGTCCATACAGCTAAAATTCTTTGGAAAGCAATTTGTGTGCACTCGCAAGCTCTGTTTTGCTTTCAAGGCCGCTATTCAGGTAGTACATAATCATGGCACACATAAAAAACCCTTCTTAGAAAAAAAAAGAGCAGAAAAATGGTCCATACAGCTAAAATTCTTTGGAAAGCAGTTTGTGCGCACTCGCAAGCTTTGCTTTGCTTTCAAGGCCTCTATTCAGGTAGTACATAATCATGGCACACATAAAAAACCCTTCTTAGAAAAAAAAAGAGCAGAAAAATGGTCCATACAGCTAAAATTCTTTGGAAAGCAGTTTGTGCGCACTCGCAAGCTGTTTTGCTTTCAAGGCCTCTATTCAGATAGTACATAATCATGACACACATAAAAAACCCTTCTTAGAAAAAAAAAGAGCAGAAAAATGGTCCATACAGCTAAAATTCTTTGGAAACCAGTTTGTGTGCACTCGCAAGCTCTGTTTTGCTTTCAAGGCCTCTATTCAGGTAGTACATAATCATGGCACACATAAAAAACCCTTAGAAAAAATAGAGCAGAAAAATGGTCCATACAGCTAAAATTCTTTGGAAAGCAGTTTGTGCGCACTCGCAAGCTCTGTTTTGCTTTCAAATCCTCTATTCAGGTAGTACATAATCATGGCACACATAAAAAACCCTTCTTAGAAAAAAAAAGACCAGAAAAATGGTCCATACAGCTAAAATTCTTTGGAAAGCAGTTTGTGCGCACTCGCAAGCTCTGGTCTGCTTTAAAGGCCTCTATTCAGGTAGTACATAATCATGGCACACATAAAAAACCCTTCTTAGAAAAAAAAAGAGCAGAAAAATGGTCCATACAGCTAAAATTCTTTGGAAAGCAGTTGGTGCGCACTCGCAAGCTCTGTTCTGCTTTCAAGGCCTCTATTGAGGTAGTACATAATCATGGCACACATAAAAAACCCTTCTTAGAAAATAAAAGAGCAGAAAAATGGTCCATACAGCTAAAATTCTTTGAAAAGCAGTTTGTGCGCACTCGCAAGCTCTGTTTTGCTTTCAAGGCCTCTATTCAGGTAGTACATAATCATGGCACACATAAAAAACCCTTCTTAGAAAAAAAAGAGCAGAAAAATGGTCCATACAGCTAAAATTCTTTGGAAAGCAGTTTGTGCGCACTCGCAAGCTCTGTTCTGCTTTCAAGGCCTCTATTCAGGTAGTACATAATCATGGCACACATAAAAAACCCTTCTTAGAAAAAAAAGGAGCAGAAAAATGGTCCATACAGCTAAAATTCTTTGGAAAGCAGTTTGTGCGCACTCGCAAGCTCTGTTTTGCTTTCAAGGCCTCTATTCAGGTAGTACATAATCATGGCACACATAAAAAACCCTTCTTAAAAAAAAAGAGCAGAAAAATGGTCCATACAGCTAAAATTCTTTGGAAAGCAGTTTGTGCGCACTCGCAAGCTCTGTTCCGCTTTCAAGGCCTCTATTGAGTTAGTACATAATCATGGCACACATAAAAAACCCTTCTTAGAAAATAAAAGAGCAGAAAAATGAACCATGCAGCTAAAATTCTTTGAAAAGCAGTTTGTGCGCACTCGCAAGCTCTGTTCTGCTTTCAAGGCCTCTATTGAGGTAGTACATAATCATGGCACACATAAAAAACCCTTCTTAGAAAATAAAAGAGCAGAAAAATTCTCCATACAGCTAAAATTCTTAGAAAAGCAGTTTGTGCGCACTCGCAAGCTCTGTTTTGCTTTCAAGGCCTCTATTCAGGTAGTACATAATCATGGCACACATAAAAAACCCTTCTTAGAAAAAAAAAGAGCAGAAAAATGGTCCATACAGCTAAAATTCTTTGGAAAGCAGTTTGTGCGCACTCGCAAGCTCTGTTCTGCTTTCAAGGCCTCTATTCAGGTAGTACATAATCATGGCACACATAAAAAACCCTTCTTAAAAAAAAGAGCAGAAAAATGGTCCATACAGCTAAAATTCTTTGGAAAGCAGTTTGTGCGCACTCGCAAGCTCTGATCTGCTTTCAAGGCCTCTATTCAGGTAGTGCATAATCATGGCACACATAAAAAACCCTTCTTAGAAAAAAAAGAGCAGAAAAATGGTCCATACAGCTAAAATTCTTTGGAAAGCAGTTTGTGCGCACTCGCAAGCTCTGTTCTGCTTTCGAGGACTCTATTCAGGTAGTACATAATCATTGCACACATAAAAAACCCTTCTTAGAAAAAAAAAGAGCAGAAAAATGGTCCATACAGCTAATATTCTTTGGAAAGCAATTTGTGCGCACTGCAAGCTCTGTTTTGCTTTCAAGGCCTCTATTCAGGTAGTACGTATTCATGGCACACATAAAAAACCCTTCTTAGAAAAAAAAAGAGCAGAAAAATGGTCCATACAGCTAAAATTCTTTGGAAAGCAGTTTGTGCGCACTCGCAAACTCTGTTCTGCTTTCAAGGCCTCTATTCAGGTGGTACATAATCATGGCACACATAAAAAACCCTTCTTAGAAAAAAATAGAGCAGAAAAATGGTCCATACAGCTAAAATTCTTTGGAAAGCAATTTGTGCGCACTCGCAAGCTCTGTTTTGCTTTCAAGGCCTCTATTGAGGTAGTACATAATCATGGCACACATAAAAACCCTTCTTAGAAAAAAAAAGAGCAGAAAAATGGTCCATACAGCTAATATTCTTTGGAAAGCAGTTTGTGCGCACTCGCAAGCTCTGTTCTGCTTTCAAGGACTCTATTCAGGTAGTACATAATCATGGCACACATAAAAACCCTTCTTAGAAAAAAAAAGAGCAGAAAAATGGTCCATACAGCTAATATTCTTTGGAAAGCAGTTTGTGCGCACTGCAAGCTCTGTTCTGCTTTCAAGGCCTCTATTCAGGTGGTACATAATCATGGCACACATAAAAAACCCTTCTTAGAAAAAAAAGAGCAGAAAAATGGTCCATACAGCTAAAATTCTTTGGAAAGCAGTTTGTGCGCACTCGCAAGCTCTGATCTGCTTTAAAGGCCTCTATTCAGGTAGTACATAATCATGGCACACATAAAAAACCCTTAAAAAAAAAAGAGCAGAAAAATGGTCCATACAGCTAAAATTCTTTGGAAAGCAGTTTGTGCGCACTCGCAAGCTCTGTTCTGCTTTCAAGGCCTCTATTGAGGTAGTACATAATCATGGCACACATAAAAAACCCTTCTTAGAAAAAAAAGAGCCGAAAAATGGTCCATACAGCTAAAATTCTTTGGAAAGCAGTTTGTGCGCACTCGCAAGCTCTGTTTTGCTTTCAAGGCCTCTATTCAGGTAGTATATAATCATGGCACACATAAAAAACCCTTCTTAGAAAAAAAGAGCAGAAAAATGGCCCATACAGCTAAAATTCTTTGGAAAGCAGTTTGTGCGCACTCGCAAGCTCTGTTCTGCTTTCAAGGCCTCTATTGAGGTAGTACATAATCATGGCACACATAAAAAAACCCTTCTTAGAAAATAAAAGAGCAGAAAAATGGTCCATTCAGCTAAGATTCTTTGAAAAGCAGTTTGTGCGCACTCGCAAGCTCTGTTCTGCTTTTAAGGCCTCTATTGAGGTAGTAAATAATCATGGCACACATAAAAAACCCTTCTTAGAAAATAAAAGAGCAGAAAAATGGTCCATACAGCTAAAATTCTTTGAAAAGCAGTTTGTGCGCACTCGCAAGCTCTGTTTTGCTTTCAAGGCCTCTATTCAGGTAGTACATAATCATGGCACACATAAAAAACCCTTCTTAGAAAAAAAAAGAGCAGAAAAATGGTCCATACAGCTAAAATTCTTTGGAAAGCAGTTTGTGCGCACTCGCAAGCTCTGTTCTGCTTTCAAGGCCTCTATTCAGGTAGTCCATAATCATGGCACACATAAAAAACCCTTCTTAAAAAAAAGAGCAGAAAAATGGTCCATACAGTTAAAATTCTTTGGAAAGCAGTTTGTGCGCACTCGCAAACTCTGATCTGCTTTCAAGGCCTCTATTCAGGTAGTACATAATCATGGCACACATAAAAAACCCTTGTTAGAAAAAAAGAGCAGAAAAATGCTCCATACAGCTAAAATTCTTTGGAAAGCAGTTTGTGCGCACTCGCAAGCTCTGTTCTGCTTTCAAGGCCTCTATTCAGGTGGTACATAATCATGGCACACATAAAAAACCCTTCTTAG
The DNA here is from genome assembly GCF_055883805.1 of Amblyomma maculatum. Lineage (NCBI taxonomy): Eukaryota > Metazoa > Arthropoda > Arachnida > Ixodida > Ixodidae > Amblyomma > Amblyomma maculatum. The sequence continues at coordinate 178,534 of NW_028146769.1, read as the reverse complement.
AAAAAAAAGAGCAGAAAAAAGGTCCATACAGCTAAAATTCTTTGGAAAGCAGTATGTGCGCACTCGCAAGCTCTGTTTTCCTATCAAGGCCTCTATTCAGGTAGTACATAATCATGGCACACATAAAAAACCCTTAAAAAAAAAGAGCAGAAAAATGGTCCATACAGCTAAAATTCTTTGGAAAGCAGTTTGTGCGCACTCGCAAGCTCTGTTCTGCTTTCAAGGCCTCTATTGAGGTAGTACATAATCATGGCACACATAAAAAACCCCTCTTAGAAAATAAAAGAGCAGAAAAATGGTCCATACAGCTAAAATTCTTTGAAAAGGAGTTTGTGCGCACTCGCAAGCTCTGTTTTGCTTTCAAGGCCTCTATTCAGGTAGTACATAATCATGGCACACATAAAAAACCCTTCTTAGAAAAAAAAGAGCAGAAAAATGGTCCATACAGCTAAAATTCTTTGGAAAGCAGTTTGTGCGCACTCGCAAGCTCTGTTCTGCTTTCAAGGCCTCTATTCAGGTAGTACATAATCATGGCACACATAAAAAACCCTTCTTAGAAAAAAAAGAGCAGAAAAATGGTCCATACAGCTAAAATTCTTTGTAAAGCAGTTTGTGCGCACTCGCAAGCTTTGTTCTGCTTTCAAGGCCTCTATTCAGGTGGTACATAATCATGGCACACATAAAAACCCTTCTTAGAAAAAAAAAGGAGCAGAAAAATGGTCCATACAGCTAAAATTCTTTGGAAAGCAGTTTGTGCGCACTCGCAAGCTCTGTTTTGCTTTCAAGGCCTCTATTCAGGTAGTATATAATCATGGCGCACATAAAAAACCCTTCTTAGAAAAAAAGAGCAGAAAAATGGCCCATACAGCTAAAATTCTTTGGAAAGCAGTTTGTGCGCACTCGCAAGCTCTGTTCTGCTTTCAAGGCCTCTATTGAGGTAGTACATAATCATGGCACACATAAAAAAACCCTTCTTAGAAAATAAAAGAGCAGAAAAATGGTCCATACAGCTAAGATTCTTTGAAAAGCAGTTTGTGCGCACTCGCAAGCTCTGTTCTGTTTTCAAGGCCTCTATTGAGGTAGTACATAATCATGGCACACATAAAAAACCCTTCTTAGAAAATAAAAGAGCAGAAAAATGGTCCATACAGCTAAAATTCTTTGAAAAGCAGTTTGTGCGCACTCGCAAGCTCTGTTTTGCTTTCAAGGCCTCTATTCAGGTAGTACATAATCATGGCACACATAAAAAACCCTTCTTAGAAAAAAAAAAGAGCAGAAAAATGGTCCATACAGCTAAAATTCTTTGGAAAGCAGTTTGTGCGCACTCGCAAGCTCTGTTCTGCTTTCAAGGCCTCTATTCAGGTAGTCCATAATCATGGCACACATAAAAAACCCTTCTTAAAAAAAAAGAGCAGAAAAATGGTCCATACAGTTAAAATTCTTTGGAAAGCAGTTTGTGCGCACTCGCAAGCTCTGATCTGCTTTCAAGGCCTCTATTCAGGTAGTACATAATCATGGCACACATAAAAAACCCTTCTTAGAAAAAAAAGAGCAGAAAAATGCTAAATACAGCTAAAATTCTTTGGAAAGCAGTTTGTGTGCACTCGCAAGCTCTGTTTTCCTTTCAAGGCCTCTATTCAGGTAGTACATAATCATGGCACACATAAAAAACACTTAGAAAAAAAAGAGCAGGAAAATGGTCCATACAGCTAAAATTCTTTGGAAAGCAGTTTGTGCGCACTCGCAAGCTCTGTTTTGCTTTCAAGGCCTCTATTCAGGTAGTACATAATCATGGCACACATAAAAAACCCTTCTTAGAAAAAAAAAAGACCAGAAAAATGGTCCATACAGCTAAAATTCTTTGGAAAGCAGTTTCTGCGCACTCGCAAGCTCTGATCTGCTTTAAAGGCCTCTATTCAGGTAGTACATAATCATGGCACACATAAAAAACCCTTCTTAGAAAAAAAAAGAGCAGAAAAATGGTCCATACAGCTAAAATTCTTTGGAAAGCAGTTTGTGCGCACTCGCAAGCTCTGATCTGCTTTCAAGGCCTCTATTCAGGTAGTACATAATCATGGCACACATAAAAAACCCTTAGAAAAAAAAGAGCAGAAAAATGGTCCATACAGCTAATATTCTTTGGAAAGCAGTTTGTGCGCACTGCAAGCTCTGTTTTGCTTTCAAGGCCTCTATTCAGGTAGTACATATTCATGGCACACATAAAAAACCCTTCTTAGAAAAAAAAGAGCAGAAAAATGGTCCATACAGCTAAAATTCTTTGGAAAGCAGTTTGTGCGCACTCGCAAGCTCTGATCTGCTTTCAAGGCCTCTATTCAGGTAGTACATAATCATGGCACACATAAAAAACCCTTCTTAGAAATAAAAGAGCAGAAAAATGGTCCATACAGCTAAAATTCTTTGGAAAGCAGTTTGTGCGCACTCGCAAGCTCTGTTCTGCTTCCAAGGCCTCTATTCAGGTGGTACATAATCATGGCACACATAAAAACCCGTCTTACAAAAAAAAGAGCAGAAAAATGGTCCATACAGCTAAAATTCTTTGGAAAGCAGTTTGTGTGCACTCGCAAGCTCTGTTTTGCTTTCAAGGCCTCTATTCAGGTAGTACATAATCATGGCACACATAAAAAACCCTTCTTAGAAAAAAAAAGAGCAGAAAAATGGTCCATACAGCTAAAATTCTTTGGAAAGCAGTTTGTGCGCACTCGCAAGCTCCGTTCTGCTATCAAGGCCTCTATTCAGGTAGTACATAATCATGGCACACATAAAAAACCCTTCTTAGAAAATAAAAGAGCAGAAAAATGGTCCATACAGCTAAAATTCTTTGGAAAGCAGTTTGTGCGCACTCGCAAGCTCTGTTTTGCTTTCAAGGCCTCTATTCAGGTAGTACATAATCATGGCACACATAAAAAACCCTTCTTAGAAAAAAAAAGAGCAGAAAAATGGTCCATACAGCTAAAATTCTTTGGAAAGCAGTTTGTGCGCACTCGCAAGCTCTGATCTGCTTTCAAGGCGTCTATTCAGGTAGTACATAATCATGGCACACATAAAAAACCCTTCTTAGAAAAAAAAGAGCAGAAAAATGGTCCATACAGCTAAAATTCTTTGGAAAGCAGTTTGTGCGCACTCGCAAGCTCTGATCTGCTTTCAAGGCCTCTATTCAGGTAGTACATAATCATGGCACACATAAAAAACCCTTAGAAAAAAAGAGCAGAAAAATGGTCCCTACAGCTAAAATTCTTTGGAAAGCAGTTTGTGCGCACACGCAAGCTCTGTTCTGCTTTCAAGGCCTCTATTCAGGTGGTACATAATCATGGCACACAAAAAAAAAACCCTTCTTAGAAAAAAAAGAGCAGAAAAATGGTCCATACAGCTAAAATTCTTTGGAAAGCAGTTTGTGCGCACTCGCAAACTGTTCTGCTTTCAAGGCCTCTATTCAGGTGGTACATAATCATGGCACACATAAAAAACCCTTCTTAGAAAAAAATAGAGCAGAAAAATGGTCCATACAGCTAAAATTCTTTGGAAAGCAATTTGTGCGCACTCGCAAGCTCTGTTTTGCTTTCAAGGCCTCTATTGAGGTAGTACATAATCATGGCACACATAAAAAACCCGTCTTAGAAAAAAAAAGCAGAAAATTGGTCCATACAGCTAAAATTCTTTGGAAAGCAGATTGTGCGCACTCGCAAGCTTTGCTTTGCTTTCAAGGCCTCTATTCAGGTAGTACATAATCATGGCACACATAAAAAACCCTTCTTAGAAAAAAAAGAGCAGAAAAATGGTCCATACAGCTAAAATTCTTTGGAAAGCAGTTTGTGCGCACTCGCAAGCTGTTTTGCTTTCAAGGCCTCTATTCAGATAGTACATAATCATGACACACATAAAAAACCCTTCTTAGAAAAAAAAAGAGCAGAAAAATGGTCCATACAGCTAAAATTCTTTGGAAACCAGTTTGTGTGCACTCGCAAGCTCTGTTTTGCTTTCAAGGCCTCTATTCAGGTAGTACATAATCATGGCACACATAAAAAACCCTTAGAAAAAAAAGAGCAGAGAAAGGTCCATACAGCTAAATTTCTTTGGAAAGCAGTTTGTGCGCACTCGCAAGCTCTGTTTTGCTTTCAAGGCCTCTATTCAGGTAGTACATAATCATGGCACATATAAAAAACCCTTCTTAGAAAAAATAGAGCAGAAAAATGGTCCATACAGCTAAAATTCTTTGGAAAGCAATTTGTGTGCACTCGCAAGCTCTGTTTTGCTTTCAAGGCCGCTATTCAGGTAGTACATAATCATGGCACACATAAAAAACCCTTCTTAGAAAAAAAAGAGCAGAAAAATGGTCCATACAGCTAAAATTCTTTGGAAAGCAGTTTGTGCGCACTCGCAAGCTCTGTTTTGCTTTCAAATCCTCTATTCAGGTAGTACATAATCATGGCACACATAAAAAACCCTTCTTAGAAAAAAAAAGACCAGAAAAATGGTCCATACAGCTAAAATTCTTTGGAAAGCAGTTTGTGCGCACTCGCAAGCTCTGGTCTGCTTTAAAGGCCTCTATTCAGGTAGTACATAATCATGGCACACATAAAAAACCCTTCTTAGAAAAAAAAAGAGCAGAAAAATGGTCCATACAGCTAAAATTCTTTGGAAAGCAGTTTGTGCGCACTCGCAAGCTCTGTTCTGCTTTCAAGGCCTCTATTGAGGTAGTACATAATCATGGCACACATAAAAAACCCTTCTTAGAAAATAAAAGAGCAGAAAAATGGTCCATACAGCTAAAATTCTTTGAAAAGCAGTTTGTGCGCACTCGCAAGCTCTGTTTTGCTTTCAAGGCCTCTATTCAGGTAGTACATAATCATGGCACACATAAAAAACCCTTCTTAGAAAAAAAAGAGCAGAAAAATGGTCCATACAGCTAAAATTCTTTGGAAAGCAGTTTGTGCGCACTCGCAAGCTCTGTTCTGCTTTCAAGGCCTCTATTCAGGTAGTACATAATCATGGCACACATAAAAAACCCTTCTTAGAAAAAAAAGGAGCAGAAAAATGGTCCATACAGCTAAAATTCTTTGGAAAGCAGCTTGTGCGCACTCGCAAGCTCTGTTTTGCTTTCAAGGCCTCTATTCAGGTAGTACATAATCATGGCACACATAAAAAACCCTTCTTAAAAAAAAAAGAGCAGAAAAATGGTCCATACAGCTAAAATTCTTTGGAAAGCAGTTTGTGCGCACTCGCAAGCTCTGTTCCGCTTTCAAGGCCTCTATTGAGTTAGTACATAATCATGGCACACATAAAAAACCCTTCTTAGAAAATAAAAGAGCAGAAAAATGGTCCATGCAGCTAAAATTCTTTGAAAAGCAGTTTGTGCGCACTCGCAAGCTCTGTTCTGCTTTCAAGGCCTCTATTGAGGTAGTACATAATCATGGCACACATAAAAAACCCTTCTTAGAAAATAAAAGAGCAGAAAAATTCTCCATACAGCTAAAATTCTTTGAAAAGCAGTTTGTGCGCACTCGCAAGCTCTGTTTTGCTTTCAAGGCCTCTATTCAGGTAGTACATAATCATGGCACACATAAAAAACCCTTCTTAGAAAAAAAAAGAGCAGAAAAATGGTCCATACAGCTAAAATTCTTTGGAAAGCAGTTTGTGCGCACTCGCAAGCTCTGTTCTGCTTTCAAGGCCTCTATTCAGGTAGTACATAATCATGGCACACATAAAAAACCCTTCTTAAAAAAAAAGAGCAGAAAAATGGTCCATACAGCTAAAATTCTTTGGAAAGCAGTTTGTGCGCACTCGCAAGCTCTGATCTGCTTTCAAGGCCTCTATTCAGGTAGTGCATAATCATGGCACACATAAAAAACCCTTCTTAGAAAAAAAAGAGCAGAAAAATGGTCCATACAGCTAAAATTCTTTGGAAAGCAGTTTGTGCGCACTCGCAAGCTCTGTTCTGCTTTCGAGGCCTCTATTCAGGTAGTACATAATCATGGCACACATAAAAAACCCTTAGAAAAAAAAGAGCAGAAAAATGGTCTATACAGCTAAAATTCTTTGGAAAGCAGTTTGTGCGCACTCGCAAACTCTGTTCTGCTTTCAAGGCCTCTATTCAGGTGGTACATAATCATGGCACACATAAAAAACCCTTCTTAGAAAAAAATAGAGCAGAAAAATGGTCCATACAGCTAAAATTCTTTGGAAAGCAATTTGTGCGCACTCGCAAGCTCTGTTTTGCTTTCAAGGCCTCTATTGAGGTAGTACATAATCATGGCACACATAAAAAACCCGTCTTAGAAAAAAAAAGCAGAAAATTGGTCCATACAGCTAAAATTCTTTGGAAAGCAGATTGTGCGCACTCGCAAGCTTTGCTTTGCTTTCAAGGCCTCTATTCAGGTAGTACATAATCATGGCACACATAAAAAACCCTTCTTAGAAAAAAAAAGAGCAGAAAAATTGTCCATACAGCTAAAATTCTTTGGAAAGCAGTTTGTGCGCACTCGCAAGCTGTTTTGCTTTCAAGGCCTCTATTCAGGTAGTACATAATCATGGCACATATAAAAAACCCTTCTTAGAAAAAATAGAGCAGAAAAATGGTCCATACAGCTAAAATTCTTTGGAAATCAGTTTGTGCGCACTCGCAAGCTCTGTTCTGCTTTCAAGGCCTCTATTCAGGTAGTACATAATCATGGCACACATAAAAAACCCTTCTTAGAAAATAAAAGAGCAGAAGAATGGTCCATACAGCTAAAATTCTTTGGAAAGCCGTTTGTGCGCATTCGCAAGCTCTGTTTTGCTTTCAAGGCCTCTATTCAGGTAGTACATAATCATGGCACACATAAAAAACCCTTCTTAGAAAAAAAAGAGCAGAAAAATGGTCCATAGAGCTAAAATTCTTTGGAAAGCAGTTTGTGCGCACTGCAAGCTCTGTTCTGCTTTCAAGGCCTCTATTCAGGTGGTACATAATCATGGCGCACATAAAAAACCCTTCTTAGAAAAAAAAGAGCAGAAAAATGGTCCATACAGCTAAAATTCTTTCGAAAGCAGTTTGTGCGTACTCGCAAGCTCTGTTTTGCTTTCAAGGCCTCTATTCAGGTAGTACATAATCATGGCACACAAAAAAAAAACCCTTCTTAGAAAAAAAAGAGCAGAAAAATGGTCCATACAGCTAAAATTCTTTGGAAAGCAGTTTGTGCGCACTCGCAAACTGTTCTGCTTTCAAGGCCTCTATTCAGGTGGTACATAATCATGGCACACATAAAAAACCCTTCTTAGAAAAAAATAGAGCAGAAAAATGGTCCATACAGCTAAAATTCTTTGGAAAGCAATTTGTGCGCACTCGCAAGCTCTGTTTTGCTTTCAAGGCCTCTATTGAGGTAGTACATAATCATGGCACACATAAAAAACCCTTCTTAGAAAAAAAAGAGCAGAAAAATGGTCCATACAGCTAAAATTCTTTGGAAAGCAGTTTGTGCGCACTCGCAAACTCTGTTCTGCTTTCAAGGCCTCTATTCAGGTGGTACATAATCATGGCACACATAAAAAACCCTTCTTAGAAAAAAATAGAGCAGAAAAATGGTCCATACAGCTAAAATTCTTTGGAAAGCAATTTGTGCACACTCGCAAGCTCTGTTTTGCTTTCAAGGCCTCTATTGAGGTAGTACATAATCATGGCACACATAAAAAACCCGTCTTAGAAAAAAAAAGCAGAAAATTGGTCCATACAGCTAAAATTCTTTGGAAAGCAGATTGTGCGCACTCGCAAGCTTTGCTTTGCTTTCAAGGCCTCTATTCAGGTAGTACATAATCATGGCACACATAAAAAACCCTTCTTAGAAAAAAAAAGAGCAGAAAAATTGTCCATACAGCTAAAATTCTTTGGAAAGCAGTTTGTGCGCACTCGCAAGCTGTTTTGCTTTCAAGGCCTCTATTCAGGTAGTACATAATCATGGCACATATAAAAAACCCTTCTTAGAAAAAATAGAGCAGAAAAATGGTCCATACAGCTAAAATTCTTTGGAAAGCAATTTGTGTGCACTCGCAAGCTCTGTTTTGCTTTCAAGGCCTCTATTCAGGTAGTACATAATCATGGCACACATAAAAAACCCTTCTTAGAAAAAAAAGAGCAGAAAAATGGTCCATACAGCTAAAATTCTTTGGAAAGCAGTTTGTGCGCACTCGCAAGCTCTGTTTTGCTTTCAAAGCCTCTATTCAGGTAGTACATAATCATGGCACACATAAAAAACCCTTCTTAGAAAAAAAAGAGCAGAAAAATGGTCCATAGAGCTAAAATTCTTTGGAAAGCAGTTTGTGCGCACTGCAAGCTCTGTTCTGCTTTCAAGGCCTCTATTCAGGTGGTACATAATCATGGCGCACATAAAAAACCCTTCTTAGAAAAAAAAGAGCAGAAAAATGGTCCATACAGCTAAAATTCTTTGGAAAGCAGTTTGTGCGCACTCGCAAGCTCTGTTTTGCTTTCAAATCCTCTATTCAGGTAGTACATAATCATGGCACACATAAAAAACCCTTCTTAGAAAAAAAAGAGCAGAAAAATGGTCCATACAGCTAAAATTCTTTGGAAAGCAGTTTGTGCAAACTCGCAAGCTCTGATCTGCTTTCAAGGCCTCTATTCAGATAGTACATAATCATGGCACACATAAAAAACCCTTCTTAGAAAAAAAAGAGCAGAAAAATGGTCCATACAGCTAAAATTCCTTGGAAAGCAGTTTGTGCGCACTCGCAAGCTCTGTTCTGCTTTCAAGGCCTCTATTCAGGTGGTACATAATCATGGCACACATAAAAAACCCTTCTTACAAAAAAAGAGCAGAAAAATGGTCCATACAGCTAAAATTCTTTCGAAAGCAGTTTGTGCGCACTCGCAAGCTCTGTTTTGCTTTCAAGGCCTCTATTCAGGTAGTACATAATCATGGCACACATAAAAAACCCTTCTTAGAAAAAAAAAGAGCAGAAAAATGGTCCATTCAGCTAAAATTCTTTGGAAAGCAGTTTGTGCGCACTCGCAAGCTCTGATCTGCTTTAAAGGCCTCTATTCAGGTAGTACATAATCATGGCACACATAAAAAACCCTTCTTAGAAAAAAAAAGAGCAGAAAAATGGTCCATACAGCTAAAATTCTTTGGAAAGCAGTTTGTGCGCACTCGCAAGCTCTGTTCTGCTTTCAAGGCCTCTATTGAGGTAGTACATATTCATGGCACACATAAAAAACCCTTCTTAGAAAAAAAAAGAGCAGAAAAATGGTCCATACAGCTAAAATTCTTTGGAAAGCAGTTTGTGCGCACTCGCAAGCTCTGATCTGCTTTCAAGGCCTCTATTCAGGTAGTACATAATCATAGCACACATAAAAAACCCTTCTTAGAAAAAAAAGAGCAGAAAAATGGTCCATACAGCTAAAATTCTTTGGAAAGCAGTTTGTGCGCACTCGCAAGCTCTGATCTGCTTTAAAGGCCTCTATTCAGGTAGTACATAATCATGGCACACATAAAAAACTCTTAGAAAAAAAAAGAGCAGAAAAATGGTCCATACAGCTAAAATTCTTTGGAAAGCAGTTTGTGCAAACTCGCAAGCTCTGATCTGCTTTCAAGGCCTCTATTCAGATAGTACATAATCATGGCACACATAAAAAACCCTTCTTAGAAAAAAAAGAGCAGAAAAATGGTCCATACAGCTAAAATTCCTTGGAAAGCAGTTTGTGCGCACTCGCAAGCTCTGTTCTGCTTTCAAGGCCTCTATTCAGGTGGTACATAATCATGGCACACATAAAAAACCCTTCTTACAAAAAAAAGAGCAGAAAAATGGTCCATACAGCTAAAATTCTTTCGAAAGCAGTTTGTGCGCACTCGCAAGCTCTGTTTTGCTTTCAAGGCCTCTATTCAGGTAGTACATAATCATGGCACACATAAAAAACCCTTCTTAGAAAAAAAAAGAGCAGAAAAATGGTCCATACAGCTAAAATTCTTTGGAAAGCAGTTTGTGCGCACTCGCAAGCTCTGTTCTGCTTTCAAGGCCTCTATTGAGGTAGTACATATTCATGGCACACATAAAAAACCCTTCTTAGAAAAAAAAAGAGCAGAAAAATGGTCCATACAGCTAAAATTCTTTGGAAAGCAGTTTGTGCGCACTCGCAAGCTCTGATCTGCTTTCAAGGCCTCTATTCAGGTAGTACATAATCATGGCACACATAAAAAACCCTTCTTAGAAAAAAAAGAGCAGAAAAATGGTCCATACAGCTAAAATTCTTTGGAAAGCAGTTTGTGCGCACTCGCAAGCTCTGTTCTGCTTTCAAGGCTTCTATTCAGGTGGTACATAATCATGGCACACATAAAAAACCCTTCTTACAAAAAAAAGAGCAGAAAAATGGTCCATACAGCTAAAATTCTTTCGAAAGCAGTTTGTGCGTACTCGCAAGCTCTGTTTTGCTTTCAAGGCCTCTATTCAGGTAGTACATAATCATGGCACACATAAAAAACCCTTCTTAGAAAAAAAAGAGCAGAAAAATGGTCCATACAGCTAAAATTCTTTGGAAATCAGTTTGTGCGCACTCGCAAGCTCTGTTCTGCTTTCAAGGCCTCTATTCAGGTAGTACATAATCATGGCACACATAAAAAACCCTTCTTAGAAAATAAAAGAGCAGAAGAATGGTCCATACAGCTAAAATTCTTTGGAAAGCCGTTTGTGCGCATTCGCAAGCTCTGTTTTGCTTTCAAGGCCTCTATTCAGGTAGTACATAATCATGGCACACATAAAAAACCCTTCTTAGAAAAAAAAAAGAGCAGAAAAATGGTCCATTCAGCTAAAATTCTTTGGAAAGCAGTTTGTGCGCACTCGCAAGCTCTGATCTGCTTTAAAGGCCTCTATTCAGGTAGTACATAATCATGGCACACATAAAAAACCCTTCTTAGAAAAAAAAAAGAGCAGAAAAATGGTCCATACAGCTAAAATTCTTTGGAAAGCAGTTTGTGCGCACTCGCAAGCTCTGTTCTGCTTTCAAGGCCTCTATTGAGGTAGTACATATTCATGGCACACATAAAAAACCCTTCTTAGAAAAAAAAAGAGCAGAAAAATGGTCCATACAGCTAAAATTCTTTGGAAAGCAGTTTGTGCGCACTCGCAAGCTCTGATCTGCTTTCAAGGCCTCTATTCAGGTAGTACATAATCATGGCACACATAAAAAAAACCCTTCTTAGAAAAAAAAGAGCAGAAAAATGGTCCATACAGCTAAAATTCTTTGGAAAGCAGTTTGTGCGCACTCGCAAGCTCTGTTCTGCTTTCAAGGCTTCTATTCAGGTGGTACATAATCATGGCACACATAAAAAACCCTTCTTACAAAAAAAAAGAGCAGGAAAATGGTCCATACAGCTAAAATTCTTTCGAAAGCAGTTTGTGCGTACTCGCAAGCTCTGTTTTGCTTTCAAGGCCTCTATTCAGGTAGTACATAATCATGGCACACATAAAAAACCCTTCTTAGAAAAAAAAGAGCAGAAAAATGGTCCATACAGCTAAAATTCTTTGGAAATCAGTTTGTGCGCACTCGCAAGCTCTGTTCTGCTTTCAAGGCCTCTATTCAGGTAGTACATAATCATGGCACACAAAAAAAACCTTCTTAGAAAATAAAAGAGCAGAAGAATGGTCCATACAGCTAAAATTCTTTGGAAAGCCGTTTGTGCGCATTCGCAAGCTCTGTTTTGCTTTCAAGGCCTCTATTCAGGTAGTACATAATCATGGCACACATAAAAAACCCTTCTTAGAAAAAAAAGAGCAGAAAAATGGTCCATACAGCTAAAATTCTTTGGAAAGCAGTTTGTGCGCACTCGCAAGCTCTGATCTGCTTTAAAGGCCTCTATTCAGGTAGTACATAATCATGGCACACATAAAAAACTCTTAGAAAAAAAAAGAGCAGAAAAATGGTCCATACAGCTAAAATTCTTTGGAAAGCAGTTTGTGCGCACTCGCAAGCTCTGTTCTGCTTTCAAGGCCTCTATTGAGGTAGTACATAATCATGGCACACATAAAAAACCCTTCTTAGAAAATAAAAGAGCAGAAAAATGGTCCATACAGCTAAAATTCTTTGAAAAGCAGTTTGTGCGCACTCGCAAGCTCTATTTTGCTTTCAAGGCCTCTATTCAGGTAGTACATAATCATGGCACACATAAAAAACCCTTCTTAGAAAAAAAGAGCAGAAAAATGGTCCATACAGCTAAAATTCTTTGGAAAGCAGTTTGTGCGCACTCGCAAGCTCTGTTTTGCTTTCAAGGCCTCTATTCAGGTAGTACATAATCATGGCACACATAAAAAACCCTTCTTAGAAAAAAAAGAGCAGAAAAATGGCCCATACAGCTAAAATTCTTTGGAAAGCAGTTAGTGCGCACTCGCAAGCTCTGTTCTGCTTTCAAGGCCTCTATTGAGGTAGTACATAATCATGGCACACATAAAAAACCCTTCTTAGAAAATAAAAGAGCAGAAAAATGGTCCATACAGCTAAAATTCTTTGAAAAGCAGTTTGTGCGCACTCGCAAGCTCTGTTTTGCTTTCAAGGCCTCTATTCAGGTAGTACATAATCATGGCACACATAAAAAACCCTTCTTAGAAAAAAAAGAGCAGAAAAATGGTCCATACAGCTAAAATTCTTTGGAAAGCAGTTTGTGCGCACTCGCAAGCTCTGTTTTGCTTTCAAGGCCTCTATTCAGGTAGTACATAATCATGGCACACATAAAAAACCCTTCTTAGAAAAAAAAGAGCAGAAAAATGGCCCATACAGCTAAAATTCTTTGGAAAGCAGTTTGTGCGCACTCGCAAGCTCTGTTCTGCTTTCAATGCCTCTATTGAGGTAGTACATAATCATGGCACACATAAAAAACCCTTCTTAGAAAATAAAAGAGCAGAAAAATGGTCCATACAGCTAAAATTCTTTGAAAAGCAGTTTGTGCGCACTCGCAAGCTCTGTTCTGCTTTCAAGGCCTCTATTGAGGTAGTACATAATCATGGCACACATAAAAAACCCTTCTTAGAAAATAAAAGAGCAGAAAAATGGTCCATACAGCTAAAATTCTTTGAAAAGCAGTTTGTGCGCACTCGCAAGCTCTGTTTTGCTTTCAAGGCCTCTATTCAGGTAGTACATAATCATGGCACACATAAAAAACCCTTCTTAGAAAAAAAAAGAGCAGAAAAATGGTCCATACAGCTAAAATTCTTTGGAAAGCAGTTTGTGCGCACTCGCAAGCTCTGTTCTGCTTTCAAGGCCTCTATTCAGGTAGTACATAATCATGGCACACATAAAAAACCCTTCTTAAAAAAAAGAGCAGAAAAATGGTCCATACAGCTAAAATTCTTTGGAAAGCAGTTTGTGCGCACTCGCAAGCTCTGATCTGCTTTCAAGGCCTCTATTCAGGTAGTACATAATCATGGCACACATAAAAAACCCTTCTTAGAAAAATAAGAGCAGAAAAATGGTCCATACAGCTAAAATTCTTTGGAAAGCAGTTTGTGCGCACTCGCAAGCTCTGTTCTGCTTTCAAGGCCTCTATTCAGGTGGTACATAATCATGGCACACATAAAAAAACCCTTCTTAGAAAAAAAAGAGCAGAAAAAAGGTCCATACAGCTAAAATTCTTTGGAAAGCAGTATGTGCGCACTCGCAAGCTCTGTTTTGCTTTCAAGGCCTCTATTCAGGTAGTACATAATCATGGCACACATAAAAAACCCTTAGAAAAAAAAGAGCAGGAAAATGGTCCATACAGCTAAAATTCTTTGGAAAGCAGTTTGTGCGCACTCGCAAGCTCTGTTTTGCTTTCAAGGCCTCAGGTAGTACATATTCATGGCACACATAAAAAACCCTTCTTAGAAAAAAAAAGCAGAAAAATGGTCCATACAGCTAAAATTCTTTGGAAAGCAGTTTGTGTGCACTCGCAAGCTCTGTTTTGCTTTCAAGGCCTCTATTCAGGTGGTACATAATCATGGCACACATAAAAAAACCTTCTTAGAAAAAAAAAGAGCAGAAAAAAGGTCCATACAGCTAAAATTCTTTGGAAAGCAGTATGTGCGCACTCGCAAGCTCTGTTTTGCTTTCAAGGCCTCTATTCAGGTAGTACATAATCATGGCACACATAAAAAACCCTTCTTAGAAAAAAAAGAGCAGGAAAATGGTCCATACAGCTAAAATTCTTTGGAAAGCAGTTTGTGCGCACTCGCAAGCTCTGTTTTGCTTTCAAGACCTCAGGTAGTACATATTCATGGCACACATAAAAAACCCTTCTTAGAAAAAAAAAGCAGAAAAATGGTCCATACAGCTAAAATTCTTTGGAAAGCAGTTTGTGCGCACTCGCAAGCTCTGTTTTGCTTTCAAGGCCTCTATTCAGGTAGTACATAATCATGGCACACATAAAAAACCCTTCTTAGAAAAAAAGAGCAGAAAAATGGTCCACACAGCTAAAATTCTTTGGAAAGCAGTTTGTGCGCACTCGCAAGCTCTGTTCTGCTTTCAAGGCCTCTATTCAGGTGGTACATAATCATGGCACACATAAAAAACCCTTCATACAAAAAAAAGAGCAGAAAAATGGTCCATACAGCTAAAATTCTTTGGAAAGCAGTTTGTGCGCACTCGCAAGCTCTGTTTTGCTTTCAAGGCCTCTATTCAGGTAGTACATAATCATGGCACACATAAAAAAACCCTTCTTAGAAAAAAAAAGAGCAGAAAAATGGTCCATACAGCTAACATTCTTTGGAAAGCAGTTTGTGCGCACTCGCAAGCTCTGATCTGCTTTCAAGGCCTCTATTCAGGTAATACATAATCATGGCACACGTAAAAAACCCTTAGAAAAAAAAGAGCAGAAAAATGGTCCGTACAGCTAAAATTCTTTGGAAAGCAGTTTGTGCGCAATCGCAAGCTCTGTTCTGCTTTCAAGGCCTCTATTCAGGTGGTACATAATCATGGCACACATAAAAAACCCTTTTTAGAAAAAAAAGAGCAGAAAAATGGTCCATACAGCTAAAATTCTTTGGAAAGCAGTTTGTGCGCACTCGCAAGCTCTGTTTTGCTTTCAAGGCCTCTATTCAGGTAGTACATAATCATGGCACACATAAAAAACCCTTAGAAAAAAAAGAGCAGAAAAATGGTCCATACAGCTAAAATTCTTTGGAAAGCAGTTTGTGCGCACTCGAAAGCGCTGTTCTGCTTTCAAGGCCTCTATTGAGGTAGTACATAATCATGGCACACATAAAAAACCCTCCTTAGAAAATAAAAGAGCAGAAAAATGGTCCATACAGCTAAAATTCTTTGAAAAGCAGTTTGTGCGCACTCGCAAGCTCTGTTTTGCTTTCAAGGCCTCTATTCAGGTAGTACATAATTATGGCACACATAAAAAACCCTTCTTAGAAAATAAAAGAGCAGAAAAATGGTCCATACAGCTAAAATTCTTTGGAAAGCAGTTTGTGCGCACTGCAAGCTCTGTTTTGCTTTCAAGGCCTCTATTCAGGTAGTACATATTCATGGCACACATAAAAAACCCTTCTTAGAAAAAAAAGCAGAAAAATGGTCCATACAGCTAAAATTCTTTGGAAAGCAGTTTGTGCGCACTCGCAAGCTCTGATCTGCTTTCAAGGCCTCTATTCAGGTAGTACATAATCATGGCACACATAAAAAACCCTTCTTAGAAAAAAAAAGAGCAGAAAAATGGTCCATACAGCTAAAATTCTTTGGAAAGCAGTTTGTGCGCACTCGCAAGCTCTGTTCTGCTTTCAAGGCCTCTATTCAGGTGGTACATAATCATGGCACACATAAAAAACCCTTCTTAGAAAAAAAAAGAGCAGAAAAATGGTCCATACAGCTAAAATTTTTTGGAAAGCAGTTTGTGCGCACTCTCAAGCTCTGATCTGCTTTAAAGGCCTCTATTCAGGTAGTACATAATCATGGCACACATAAAAAAACCCTTCTTAGAAAAAAAAAGAGCAGAAAAATGGTCCATACAGCTAAAATTCTTTGGAAAGCAGTTTGTGCGCACTCGCAAGCTCTGTTCTGCTTTCAAGGCCTTTATTGAGGTAGTACATATTCATGGCACACATAAAAAACCCTTCTTAGAAAAAAAAGCAGAAAAATGGTCCATACAGCTAAAATTCTTTGGAAAGCAGTTTGTGCGCACTCGCAAGCTCTGATCTGCTTTCAAGGCCTCTATTCAGGTAGTACATAATCATGGCACACAAAAAACCCTTCTTAGAAAAAAAAGAGCAGAAAAATGGTCCATACAGCTAAAATTCTTTGGAAAGCAGTTTGTGCGCACTCGCAAGCTCTGTTCTGCTTTCAAGGCCTCTATTCAGGTAGTACATAATCATGGCACACATAAAAAACCCTTCTTAGAAAAAAAAGAGCAGAAAAATGGTCCATACAGCTAAAATTCTTTGGGAAGCAGTTTGTGCGCACTCGCAAGCTCTGTTCTGCTTTCAAGGCCTCTATTCAGGTGGTACATAATCATGGCACACATAAAAAACCCTTCTTAGAAAAAAAAGGAGCAGAAAAATGGTCCATACAGCTAAAATTCTTTGGAAAGCAGTTTGTGCGCACTCGCAAGCTCTGTTTTGCTTTCAAGGCATCTATTCAGGTAGTACATAATCATGGCACACATAAAAAACCCTTCTTAGAAAAAAAAAGAGCAGAAAAATGGCCCATACAGCTAAAATTCTTTGGAAAGCAGTTTGTGCGCACTCACAAGCTCTGTTCTGCTTTCAAGGCCTCTATTGAGGTAGTACATAATCATGGCACACATAAAAGACCCTTCTTAGAAAATAAAAGAGCAGAAAAATGGTCCATACAGCTAAAATTCTTTGGAAAGCAGTTTGTGCGCACTCGCAAGCTCTGTTTTGCTTTCAAGGCCTCTATTCAGGTAGTACATAATCATGGCACACATAAAAAACCCTTCTTAGAAAAAAAAAAGAGCAGAAAAATGGTCCATACAGCTAAAATTTTTTGGAAAGCAGTTTGTGCGCACTCTCAAGTTCTGATCTGCTTTAAAGGCCTCTATTCAGGTAGTACATAATCATGGCACACATAAAAAAAACCCTTCTTAGAAAAAAAAAGAGCAGAAAAATGGTCCATACAGCTAAAATTCTTTGGAAAGCAGTTTGTGCGCACTCGCAAGCTCTGTTCTGCTTTCAAGGCCTTTATTGAGGTAGTACATATTCATGGCACACATAAAAAACCCTTCTTAGAAAAAAAAGCAGAAAAATGGTCCATACAGCTAAAATTCTTTGGAAAGCAGTTTGTGCGCACTCGCAAGCTCTGATCTGCTTTCAAGGCCTCTATTCAGGTAGTACATAATCATGGCACACATAAAAAACCCTTCTTAGAAAAAAAAGAGCAGAAAAATGGTCCATACAGCTAAAATTCTTTGGAAAGCAGTTTGTGCGCACTCGCAAGCTCTGTTCTGCTTTCAAGGCCTCTATTCAGGTAGTACATAATCATGGCACACATAAAAAACCCTTCTTAGAAAAAAAAAGAGCAGAAAAATGGTCCATACAGCTAAAATTCTTTGGGAAGCAGTTTGTGCGCACTCGCAAGCTCTGTTCTGCTTTCAAGGCCTCTATTCAGGTGGTACATAATCATGGCACACATAAAAAACCCTTCTTAGAAAAAAAAGGAGCAGAAAAATGGTCCATACAGCTAAAATTCTTTGGAAAGCAGTTTGTGCGCACTCGCAAGCTCTGTTTTGCTTTCAAGGCATCTATTCAGGTAGTACATAATCATGGCACACATAAAAAACCCTTCTTAGAAAAAAAAGAGCAGAAAAATGGCCCATACAGCTAAAATTCTTTGGAAAGTAGTTTGTGCGCACTCACAAGCTCTGTTCTGCTTTCAAGGCCTCTATTGAGGTAGTACATAATCATGGCACACATAAAAAACCCTTCTTAGAAAATAAAAGAGCAGAAAAATGGTCCATACAGCTAAAATTCTTTGAAAAGCAGTTTGTGCGCACTCGCAAGCTCTGTTCTGCTTTCAAGGCCTCTATTGAGGTAGTACATAATCATGGCACACATAAAAAACCCTTCTTAGAAAATAAAAGAGCAGAAAAATGGTCCATACAGCTAAAATTCTTTGAAAAGCAGTTTGTGCACACTCGCAAGCTCTG
This sequence comes from Amblyomma maculatum, assembly GCF_055883805.1. Lineage (NCBI taxonomy): Eukaryota > Metazoa > Arthropoda > Arachnida > Ixodida > Ixodidae > Amblyomma > Amblyomma maculatum. The sequence goes on along the minus strand of NW_028146769.1, from coordinate 160,406 downwards.
TTTTGCTTTCAAGGCCTCTATTCAGGTAGTACATAATCATGGCACACATAAAAAACCCTTCTTAGAAAAAAAAGAGCAGAAAAATGGTCCATACAGCTAAAATTCTTTGGAAAGCAGTTTGTGCGCACTCGCAAGCTCTGTTCTGCTTTCAAGGCCTCTATTCAGGTAGTACATAATCATGGCACACATAAAAAACCCTTCTTAAAAAAAAGAGCAGAAAAATGGTCCATACAGCTAAAATTCTTTGGAAAGCAGTTTGTGCGCACTGCAAGCTCTGTTTTGCTTTCAAGGCCTCTATTCAGGTAGTACATATTCATGGCACACATAAAAAACCCTTCTTAGAAAAAAAAGCAGAAAAATGGTCCATACAGCTAAAATTCTTTGGAAAGCAGTTTGTGCGCACTCGCAAGCTCTGTTCTGCTTTCAAGGCCTCTATTCAGGTGGTACATAATCATGGCACACATAAAAAACCCTTCTTACAAAAAAAAGAGCAGAAAAATGGTCCATACAGCTAAAATTCTTTCGAAAGCAGTTTGTGCGCACTCGCAAGCTCTGTTCTGCTTTCAAGGCCTCTATTCAGGTAGTACATAATCATGGCACACATAAAAAACCCTTCTTAGAAAATAAAAGAGCAGAAAAATGGTCCATACAGCTAAAATTCTTTGGAAAGCAGTTTGTGCGCACTCGCAAGCTCTGTTTTGCTTTCAAGGCCTCTATTCAGGTAGTACATAATCATGGCACACATAAAAAACCCTTCTTAGAAAAAAAAAGAGCAGAAAAATGGTCCATACAGCTAAAATTCTTTGGAAAGCAGTTTGTGCGCACTCTCAAGCTCTGATCTGCTTTAAAGGCCTCTATTCAGGTAGTACATAATCATGGCACACATAAAAAACCCTTCTTAGAAAAAAAAAGAGCAGAAAAATGGTCCATACTGCTAAAATTCTTTGGAAAGCAGTTTGTGCGCACTCGCAAGCTCTGTTCTGCTTTCAAGGCCTTTATTGAGGTAGTACATAATCATGGCACACATAAAAAACCTTTCTTAGAAAATAAAAGAGCAGAAAAATGGTCCATACAGCTAAAATTCTTTGAAAAGCGGTTTGTGCGCACTCGCAAGCTCTGTTTTGCTTTCAAGGCCTCTATTCAGGTAGTACATAATCATGGCACACATAAAAAACCCTTCTTAGAAAAAAAAGAGCAGAAAAATGGTCCATACAGCTAAAATTCTTTGGAAAGCAGTTTGTGCGCACTCGCAAGCTCTGTTCTGCTTTCAAGGCCTCTATTCAGGTAGTACATAATCATGGCACACATAAAAAACCCTTCTTAGAAAAAAAAAAGAGCAGAAAAATGGTCCATACAGCTAAAATTCTTTGGAAAGCAGTTTGTGCGCACTCGCAAGCTCTGTTCTGCTTTCAAGGCCTCTATTCAGGTGGTACATAATCATGGCACACATAAAAAACCCTTCTTAGAAAAAAAAGGAGCAGAAAAATGGTCCATACAGCTAAAATTCTTTGGAAAGCAGTTTGTGCGCACTCGCAAGCTCTGTTTTGCTTTCAAGGCCTCTATTCAGGTAGTACATAATCATGGCACACATAAAAAACCCTTCTTAGAAAAAAAAGAGCAGAAAAATGGCCCATACAGCTAAAATTCTTTGGAAAGCAGTTTGTGCGCACTCACAAGCTCTGTTCTGCTTTCAAGGCCTCTATTGAGGTAGTACATAATCATGGCACACATAAAAAACCCTTCTTAGAAAATAAAAGAGCAGAAAAATGGTCCATACAGCTAAAATTCTTTGAAAAGCAGTTTGTGCGCACTCGCAAGCTCTGTTCTGCTTTCAAGGCCTCTATTGAGGTAGTACATAATCATGGCACACATAAAAAACCCTTCTTAGAAAATAAAAGAGCAGAAAAATGGTCCATACAGCTAAAATTCTTTGAAAAGCAGTTTGTGCACACTCGCAAGCTCTGTTTTGCTTTCGAGGCCTCTATTCAGGTAGTACATAATCATGGCACACATAAAAAACCCTTCTTAGAAAAAAAAAGATCAGAAAAATGGTCCATACAGCTAAAATTCTTTGGAAAGCAGTTTGTGCGCACTCGCAAGCTCTGTTCTGCTTTCAAGGCCTCTATTCAGGTAGTACATAATCATGGCACACATAAAAAACCCTTCTTAAAAAAAGAGCAGAAAAATGGTCCATACAGCTAAAATTCTTTGGAAAGCAGTTTCTTCGCACTCGCAAGCTCTGATCTGCTTTCAAGGCCTCTATTCAGGTAGTACATAATCATGGCACACATAAAAAACCCTTCTTAGAAAAAAAAGAGCAGAAAAATGGTCCATACAGCTAAAATTCTTTGGAAAGCAGTTTGTGCGCACTCGCAAGCTCTGTTCTGCTTTCAAGGCCTCTATTCAGGTGGTACATAATCATGGCACACATAAAAAACCCTTCTTAGAAAAAAAAGAGCAGAAAAAAGGTCCATACAGCTAAAATTCTTTGGAAAGCAGTATGTGCGCACTCGCAAGCTCTGTTTTGCTTTCAAGGCCTCTATTCAGGTAGTACATAATCATGGCACACATAAAAAACCCTTAGAAAAAAAAGAGCAGGAAAATGGTCCATACAGCTAAAATTCTTTGGAAAGCAGTTTGTGCGCACTCGCAAGCTATGTTTTGCTTTCAAGGCCTCAGGTAGTACATATTCATGGCACACATAAAAAACCCTTCTTAGAAAAAAAAAGCAGAAAAATGGTCCATACAGCTAAAATTCTTTGGAAAGCAGTTTGTGCGCACTCGCAAGCTCTGTTTTGCTTTCAAGGCCTCTATTCAGGTGGTACATAATCATGGCACACATAAAAAAACCTTCTTAGAAAAAAAAAGAGCAGAAAAAAGGTCCATACAGCTAAAATTCTTTGGAAAGCAGTATGTGCGCACTCGCAAGCTCTGTTTTGCTTTCAAGGCCTCTATTCAGGTAGTACATAATCATGGCACACATAAAAAACCCTTCTTAGAAAAAAAAAGAGCAGGAAAATGGTCCATACAGCTAAAATTCTTTGGAAAGCAGTTTGTGCGCACTCGCAAGCTCTGTTTTGCTTTCAAGACCTCAGGTAGTACATATTCATGGCACACATAAAAAACCCTTCTTAGAAAAAAAAAGCAGAAAAATGGTCCATACAGCTAAAATTCTTTGGAAAGCAGTTTGTGCGCACTCGCAAGCTCTGTTTTGCTTTCAAGGCCTCTATTCAGGTAGTACATAATCATGGCACACATAAAAAACCCTTCTTAGAAAAAAAAGAGCAGAAAAATGGTCCACACAGCTAAAATTCTTTGGAAAGCAGTTTGTGCGCACTCGCAAGCTCTGTTCTGCTTTCAAGGCCTCTATTCAGGTGGTACATAATCATGGCACACATAAAAAACCCTTCATACAAAAAAAAAGAGCAGAAAAATGGTCCATACAGCTAAAATTCTTTGGAAAGCAGTTTGTGCGCACTCGCAAGCTCTGTTTTGCTTTCAAGGCCTCTATTCAGGTAGTACATAAACATGGCACACATAAAAAAACCCTTCTTAGAAAAAAAGAGCAGAACAATGGTCCATACAGCTAAAATTCTTTGGAAAGCAGTTTGTGTGCACTCGCAAGCTCTGTTCTCCTTTCAAGGCCTCTATTGAGGTAGTACATAATCATGGCACACATAAAAAACCCTTCTTAGAAAATAAAAGAGCAGAAAAATGGTCCATACAGCTAAAATTCTTTGGAAAGCAGTTTGTGCGCACTCGCAAGCTCTGTTTTGCTTTCAAGGCCTCTATTCAGGTAGTACATAATCATGGCACACATAAAAAAACCCTTCTTAGAAAAAAAGAGCAGAACAATGGTCCATACAGCTAAAATTCTTTGGAAAGCAGTTTGTGTGCACTCGCAAGCTCTGTTCTCCTTTCAAGGCCTCTATTGAGGTAGTACATAATCATGGCACACATAAAAAACCCTTCTTAGAAAATAAAAGAGCAGAAAAATGGTCCATACAGCTAACATTCTTTGGAAAGCAGTTTGTGCGCACTCGCAAGCTCTGATCTGCTTTCAAGGCCTCTATTCAGGTAGTACATAATCATGGCACACGTAAAAAACCCTTAGAAAAAAAAGGGCAGAAAAATGGTCCATTCAGCTAAAATTCTTTGGAAAGCAGTTTGTGCGCACTCGCAAGCTCTGTTCTGCTTTCAAGGCCTCTATTCAGGTGGTACATAATCAAGGCACACATAAAAAACCCTTCTTAGAAAAAAAAGAGCAGAAAAATGGTCCATACAGCTAAAATTCTTTGGAAAGCAGTTTGTGCGCAATCGCAAGCTCTGTTCTGCTTTCAAGGCCTCTATTCAGGTGGTACATAATCATGGCACACATAAAAAACCCTTTTTAGAAAAAAAAAGAGCAGAAAAATGGTCCATACAGCAAAAATTCTTTGGAAAGCAGTTTGTGCGCACTCGCAAGCTCTGTTTTGCTTTCAAGGCCTCTATTCAGGTAGTACACAATCATGGCACACATAAAAAACCCTTAGAAAAAAAAGAGCAGAAAAATGGTCCATACAGCTAAAATTCTTTGGAAAGCAGTTTGTGCGCACTCGAAAGCTCTGTTCTGCTTTCAAGGCCTCTATTGAGGTAGTACATAATCATGGCACACATAAAAAACCCTTCTTAGAAAATAAAAGAGCAGAAAAATGGTCCATACAGCTAAAATTCTTTGAAAAGCAGTTTGTGCGCACTCGAAAGCTCTGTTCTGCTTTCAAGGCCTCTATTGAGGTAGTACATAATCGTGGCACACATAAAAAACCCTTCTTAGAAAATAAAAGAGCAGAAAAATGGTCCATACAGCTAAAATTCTTTGGAAAGCAGTTTGTGCGCACTCGCAAGCTCTGTTTTGCTTTCAAGGCCTCTATTCAGGTGGTACATAATCATGGCACACATAAAAAAACCTTCTTAGAAAAAAAAAGAGCAGAAAAAAGGTCCATACAGCTAAAATTCTTTGGAAAGCAGTATGTGCGCACTCGCAAGCTCTGTTTTGCTTTCAAGGCCTCTATTCAGGTAGTACATAATCATGGCACACATAAAAAACCCTTCTTAGAAAAAAAAAGAGCAGGAAAATGGTCCATACAGCTAAAATTCTTTGGAAAGCAGTTTGTGCGCACTCGCAAGCTCTGTTTTGCTTTCAAGACCTCAGGTAGTACATATTCATGGCACACATAAAAAACCCTTCTTAGAAAAAAAAAGCAGAAAAATGGTCCATACAGCTAAAATTCTTTGGAAAGCAGTTTGTGCGCACTCGCAAGCTCTGTTTTGCTTTCAAGGCCTCTATTCAGGTAGTACATAATCATGGCACACATAAAAAACCCTTCTTAGAAAAAAAAGAGCAGAAAAATGGTCCACACAGCTAAAATTCTTTGGAAAGCAGTTTGTGCGCACTCGCAAGCTCTGTTCTGCTTTCAAGGCCTCTATTCAGGTGGTACATAATCATGGCACACATAAAAAACCCTTCATACAAAAAAAAGAGCAGAAAAATGGTCCATACAGCTAAAATTCTTTGGAAAGCAGTTTGTGCGCACTCGCAAGCTCTGTTTTGCTTTCAAGGCCTCTATTCAGGTAGTACATAAACATGGCACACATAAAAAAACCCTTCTTAGAAAAAAAGAGCAGAACAATGGTCCATACAGCTAAAATTCTTTGGAAAGCAGTTTGTGTGCACTCGCAAGCTCTGTTCTCCTTTCAAGGCCTCTATTGAGGTAGTACATAATCATGGCACACATAAAAAACCCTTCTTAGAAAATAAAAGAGCAGAAAAATGGTCCATACAGCTAAAATTCTTTGGAAAGCAGTTTGTGCGCACTCGCAAGCTCTGTTTTGCTTTCAAGGCCTCTATTCAGGTAGTACATAATCATGGCACACATAAAAAAAACCTTCTTAGAAAAAAAGAGCAGAACAATGGTCCATACAGCTAAAATTCTTTGGAAAGCAGTTTGTGTGCACTCGCAAGCTCTGTTCTCCTTTCAAGGCCTCTATTGAGGTAGTACATAATCATGGCACACATAAAAAACCCTTCTTAGAAAATAAAAGAGCAGAAAAATGGTCCATACAGCTAACATTCTTTGGAAAGCAGTTTGTGCGCACTCGCAAGCTCTGATCTGCTTTCAAGGCCTCTATTCAGGTAGTACATAATCATGGCACACGTAAAAAACCCTTAGAAAAAAAAGGGCAGAAAAATGGTCCATACAGCTAAAATTCTTTGGAAAGCAGTTTGTGCGCACTCGCAAGCTCTGTTCTGCTTTCAAGGCCTCTATTCAGGTGGTACATAATCAAGGCACACATAAAAAACCCTTCTTAGAAAAAAAAGAGCAGAAAAATGGTCCATACAGCTAAAATTCTTTGGAAAGCAGTTTGTGCGCAATCGCAAGCTCTGTTCTGCTTTCAAGGCCTCTATTCAGGTGGTACATAATCATGGCACACATAAAAAACCCTTTTTAGAAAAAAAAAGAGCAGAAAAATGGTCCATACAGCTAAAATTCTTTGGAAAGCAGTTTGTGCGCACTCGCAAGCTCTGTTTGCTTTCAAGGCCTCTATTCAGGTAGTACACAATCATGGCACACATAAAAAACCCTTAGAAAAAAAAGAGCAGAAAAATGGTCCATACAGCTAAAATTCTTTGGAAAGCAGTTTGTGCGCACTCGAAAGCTCTGTTCTGCTTTCAAGGCCTCTATTGAGGTAGTACATAATCATGGCACACATAAAAAACCCTTCTTAGAAAATAAAAGAGCAGAAAATGGTCCATACAGCTAAAATTCTTTGAAAAGCAGTTTGTGCGCACTCGCAAGCTCTGTTTTGCTTTCAAGGCCTCTATTCAGGTAGTACATAATCATGGCACACATAAAAAACCCTTCTTAGAAAATAAAAGAGCAGAAAAATGGTCATACAGCCTAAAATTCTTTGGAAAGCTGTTTGTGCGCACTGCAAGCTCTGTTTTGCTTTCAAGGCCTCTATTCAGGTAGTACATATTCATGGCACACATAAAAAACCCTTCTTAGAAAAAAAAGCAGAAAAATGGTCCATACAGCTAAAATTCTTTGGAAAGCAGTTTGTGCGCACTCGCAAGCTCTGATCTGCTTTCAAGGCCTCTATTCAGGTAGTACATAATCATGGCACACATAAAAAACCCTTCTTAGAAAAAAAAGAGCAGAAAAATGGTCCATACAGCTAAAATTCTTTGGAAAGCAGTTTGTGCGCACTCGCAAGCTCTGTTCTGCTTTCAAGGCCTCTATTCAGGTGGTACATAATCATGGCACACATAAAAAAACCCTTCTTACAAAAAAAAGAGCAGAAAAATGGTCCATACAGCTAAAATTCTTTCGAAAGCAGTTTGTGCGCACTCGCAAGCTCTGTTCTGCTTTCAAGGCCTCTATTCAGGTAGTACATAATCATGGCACACATAAAAGACCCATCTTAGAAAATAAAAGAGCAGAAAAAATGGTCCATACAGCTAAAATTCTTTGGAAAGCAGTTTGTGCGCACTCGCAGCTCTGTTTTGCTTTCAAGGCCTCTATTCAGGTAGTACATAATCATGGCACACATAAAAAACCCTTCTTAGAAAAAAAAAAGAGCAGAAAAATGGTCCATACAGCTAAAATTTTTTGGAAGCAGTTTGTGCGCACTCTCAAGCTCTGATCTGCTTTAAAGGCCTCTATTCAGGTAGTACATAATCATGGCACACATAAAAAAACCCTTCTTAGAAAAAAAAGAGCAGAAAAATGGTCTATACAGCTAAAATTCTTTGGAAAGCAGTTTGTGCGCACTCGCAAGCTCTGTTCTGCTTTCAAGGCCTTATTGAGGTAGTACATATTCATGGCACACATAAAAAACCCTTCTTAGAAAAAAAAGCAGAAAATGGTCCATACAGCTAAAATTCTTTGGAAAGCAGTTTGTGCGCACTCGCAAGCTCTGATCTGCTTTCAAGGCCTCTATTCAGGTAGTACATAATCATGGCACACATAAAAAACCCTTCTTAGAAAAAAAAGAGCAGAAAAATGGTCCATACAGCTAAAATTCTTTGGAAAGCAGTTTGTGCGCACTCGCAAGCTCTGTTCTGCTTTCAAGGCCTCTATTCAGGTAGTACATAATCATGGCACACATAAAAAACCCTTCTTAGAAAAAAAAAAGAGCAGAAAAATGGTCCATACAGCTAAAATTCTTTGGGAAGCAGTTTGTGCGCACTCGCAAGCTCTGTTCTGCTTTCAAGGCCTCTATTCAGGTGGTACATAATCATGGCACACATAAAAAATCCTTCTTAGAAAAAAAAGGAGCAGAAAAATGGTCCATACAGCTAAAATTCTTTGGAAAGCAGTTTGTGCGCACTCGCAAGCTCTGTTTTGCTTTCAAGGCATCTATTCAGGTAGTACATAATCATGGCACACATAAAAAAGCCTTCTTAGAAAAAAAAGAGCAGAAAAATGGTCCATACAGCTAAAATTCTTTGGAAAGCAGTTTGTGCGCACTCGCAAGCTCTGTTCTGCTTTCAAGGCCTCTATTCAGGTGGTACATAATCATGGCGCACATAAAAAAGCCTTCTTACAAAAAAAAGAGCAGAAAAATGGTCCATACAGCTAAAATTCTTTCGAAAGCAGTTTGTGCGCACTCGCAAGCTCTGTTCTGCTTTCAAGGCCTCTATTCAGGTAGTACATAATCATGGCACACATAAAAAACCCTTCTTAGAAATAAAAGAGCAGAAAAATGGTCCATACAGCTAAAATTCTTTGGAAAGCAGTTTGTGCGCACTCGCAAGCTCTGTTTTGCTTTCAAGGCCTCTATTCAGGTAGTACATAATCATGGCACACATAAAAAACCCTTCTTAGAAAAAAAAAGAGCAGAAAAATGGTCCATACAGCTAAAATTCTTTGGAAAGCAGTTTGTGCGCACTCTCAAGCTCTGATCTGCTTTAAAGGCCTCTATTCAGGTAGTACATAATCATGGCACACATAAAAAACCCTTCTTAGAAAAAAAAAGAGCAGAAAAATGGTCCATACTGCTAAAATTCTTTGGAAAGCAGTTTGTGCACACTCGCAAGCTCTGTTCTGCTTTCAAGGCCTTTATTGAGGTAGTACATAATCATGGCACACATAAAAAACCCTTCTTAGAAAATAAAAGAGCAGAAAAATGGTCCATACAGCTAAAATTCTTTGAAAAGCAGTTTGTGCGCACTCGCAAGCTCTGTTTTGCTTTCAAGGCCTCTATTCAGGTAGTACATAATCATGGCACACATAAAAAACCCTTCTTAGAAAAAAAAGAGCAGAAAAATGGTCCATACAGCTAAAATTCTTTGGAAAGCAGTTTGTGCGCACTCGCAAGCTCTGTTCTGCTTTCAAGGCCTCTATTCAGGTAGTACATAATCATGGCACACATAAAAAACCCTTCTTAGAAAAAAAAAAGAGCAGAAAAATGGTCCATACAGCTAAAATTCTTTGGAAAGCAGTTTGTGCGCACTCGCAAGCTCTGTTCTGCTTTCAAGGCCTCTATTCAGGTGTACATAATCATGGCACACATAAAAAACCCTTCTTAGAAAAAAAAGGAGCAGAAAAATGGTCCATACAGCTAAAATTCTTTCGAAAGCAGTTTGTGCGCACTCGCAAGCTCTGTTTTGCTTTCAAGGCCTCTATTCAGGTAGTACATAATCATGGCACACATAAAAAACCCTTCTTAGAAAAAAAAGAGCAGAAAAATGGCCCATACAGCTAAAATTCTTTGGAAAGCAGTTTGTGCGCACTCACAAGCTCTGTTCTGCTTTCAAGGCCTCTATTGAGGTAGTACATAATCATGGCACACATAAAAAACCCTTCTTAGAAAATAAAAGAGCAGAAAAATGGTCCATACAGCTAAAATTCTTTGAAAAGCAGTTTGTGCGCACTCGCAAGCTCTGTTCTGCTTTCGAGGCCTCTATTCAGGTAGTACATAATCATGGCACACATAAAAAACCCTTCTTAGAAAAAAAAGAGCAGAAAAATGGTCCATACAGCTAAAATTCTTTGGAAAGCAGTTTGTGCGCACTCGCAAGCTCTGTTCTGCTTTCGAGGCCTCTATTCAGGTAGTACATAATCATGGCACACATAAAAAACCCTTCTTAGAAAAAAAAGAGCAGAAAAATGGTCCATACAGCTAAAATTCTTTGGAAAGCAGTTTGTGCGCACTCGCAAGCTCTGTTCTGCTTTCAAGGCCTCTATTCAGGTAGTACATAATCATGGCACACATAAAAAACCCTTCTTAAAAAAAGAGCAGAAAAATGGTCCATACAGCTAAAATTCTTTTGAAAGCAGTTTGTGCGCACTCGCAAGCTCTGTTTTGCTTTCAAGGCCTCAGGTAGTACATATTCATGGCACACATAAAAAACCCTTCTTAGAAAAAAAAAGAGCAGAAAAAAGGTCCATACAGCTAAAATTCTTTGGAAAGCAGTATGTGCGCACTCGCAAGCTCTGTTCTGCTTTCAAGGCCTCTATTCAGGTGGTACATAATCATGGCACACATAAAACACTCTTCTTACAAAAAAAGAGCAGAAAAATGGTCCATACAGCTAAAATTCTTTGGAAAGCAGTTTGTGCGCACTCGCAAGCTCTGTTTTGCTTTCAAGGCCTCTATTCAGGTAGTACATAATCATGGCACACATAAAAAAACCCTTCTTAGAAAAAAAAGAGCAGAACAATGGTCCATACAGCTAAAATTCTTTGGAAAGCAGTTTGTGCGCACTCGCAAGCTCTGTTCTCCTTTCAAGGCCTCTATTGAGGTAGTACATAATCATGGCACACATAAAAAACCCTTCTTAGAAAATAAAAGAGCAGAAAAATGGTCCATACAGCTAAAATTCTTTGGAAAGCAGTTTGTGCGCACTCGCTAGCTCTGTTTTGCTTTCAAGGCCTCTATTCAGGTAGTACATAATCATGGCACACATAAAAAACCCTTCTTAGAAAAAAAAAAGAGCAGAAAAATGGTCCATACAGCTAACATTCTTTGGAAAGCAGTTTGTGCGCACTCGCAAGCTCTGATCTGCTTTCAAGGCCTCTATTCAGGTAGTAGATAATCATGGCACACATAAAAAACCCTTCTTAGAAAAAAAAGAGCAGAAAAATGGTCCATACAGCTAAAATTCTTTGGAAAGCAGTTTGTGCGCACTCGCAAGCTCTGATCTGCTTTCAAGGCCTCTATTCAGGTAGTACATAATCATGGCACACGTAAAAAACCCTTAGAAAAAAAAGAGCAGAAAAATGGTCCATACAGCTAAAATTCTTTGGAAAGCAGTTTGTGCGCACTCGCAAGCTCTGTTCTGCTTTCAAGGCCTCTATTCAGGTGGTACATAATCATGGCACACATAAAAAACCCTTCTTAGAAAAAAAAAGAGCAGAAAAATGGTCCATACAGCTAAAATTCTTTGGAAAGCAGTTTGTGCACACTCGCAAGCTCTGTTCTTCTTTCAAGGCCTCTATTCAGGTAGTACATAATCATGGCACACATAAAAAACCCTTCTTAGAAAAAAAAAAAGAGCAGAAAAATGGTCCATACAGCTAAAATTCTTTGGAAAGCAGTTTGTGCGCACTCGCAAGCTCTGATCTGCTTTCAAGGCCTCTATTCAGGTAGTACATAATCATGGCACACGTAAAAAACCCTTAGAAAAAAAAGAGCAGAAAAATGGTCCATACAGCTAAAATTCTTTGGAAAGCAGTTTGTGCGCACTCGCAAGCTCTGTTCTGCTTTCAAGGCCTCTATTCAGGTGGTACATAATCATGGCACACATAAAAAACCCTTCTTAGAAAAAAAAAGAGCAGAAAAATGGTCCATACAGCTAAAATTCTTTGGAAAGCAGTTTGTGCGCACTCGCAAGCTCTGTTCTGCTTTCAAGGCCTCTATTCAGGTAGTACATAATCATGGCACACATAAAAAACCCTTCTTAGAAAAAAAAAGAGCAGAAAAATGGTCCATACTGCTAAAATTCTTTGGAAAGCAGTTTGTGCGCACTCGCAAGCTCTGTTCTGCTTTCAAGGCCTTTATTGAGGTAGTACATAATCATGGCACACATAAAAAAACCTTCTTAGAAAATAAAAGAGCAGAAAAATGGTCCATACAGCTAAAATTCTTTGAAAAGCAGTTTGTGCGCACTCGCAAGCTCTGTTTTGCTTTCAAGGCCTCTATTCAGGTAGTACATAATCATGGCACACATAAAAAACCCTTCTTAGAAAAAAAAGAGCAGAAAAATGGTCCATACAGCTAAAATTCTTTGGAAAGCAGTTTGTGCGCACTCGCAAGCTCTGTTCTGCTTTCAAGGCCTCTGTTCAGGTGGTACATAATCATGGCACACATAAAAAACCCTTCTTAGAAAAAAAAAGAGCAGAAAAAAGGTCCATACAGCTAAAATTCTTTGGAAAGCAGTATGTGCGCACTCGCAAGCTCTGTTTTGCTTTCAAGGCCTCTATTCAGGTAGTACATAATCATGGCACACATAAAAAACCCTTCTTAGAAAAAAAAGAGCAGGAAAATGGTCCATACAGCTAAAATTCTTTGGAAAGCAGTTTGTGCGCACTCGCAAGCTCTGTTTTGCTTTCAAGGCCTCAGGTAGTACATATTCATGGCACACATAAAAAACCCTTCTTAGAAAAAAAAAGAGCAGAAAAATGGTCCATACAGCTAAAATTCTTTGGAAAGCAGTTTGTGCGCACTCGCAAGCTCTGTTCTGCTTTCAAGGCCTCTATTCAGGTAGTAGATAATCATGGCACACATAAAAAACCCTTCTTAGAAAAAAAAGAGCAGAAAAATGGTCCATGCAGCTAAAATTCTTTGGAAAGCAGTTTGTGCGCACTCGCAAGCTCTGTTCTGCTTTCAAGGCCTCTATTCAGGTGGTACATAATCATGGCACACATAAAAAACCCTTCTTAGAAAAAAAAAGAGCAGAAAAATGGTCCATACAGCTAAAATTCTTTGGAAAGCAGTTTGTGCGCAATCGCAAGCTCTGTTCTGCTTTCAAGGCCTCTATTCAGGTGGTACATAATCATGGCACACATAAAAAACCCTTCTTAGAAAAAAAAAGAGCAGAAAAATGGTCCATACAGCTAAAATTCTTTGGAAAGCAGTTTGTGCGCACTCGCAAGCTCTGTTTTGCTTTCAAGGCCTCTATTCAGGTAGTACATAATCATGGCACACATAAAAAAACCCTTCTTAGAAAAAAACGAGCAGAACAATGGTCCATACAGCTAAAATTCTTTGGAAAGCAGTTTGTGCGCACTCGCAAGCTCTGTTTTGCTTTCAAGGCCTCTATTCAGGTAGTACATAATCATGGCACACATAAAAAAACCCTTAGAAAAAAAAGAGCAGAACAATGGTCCATACAGCTAAAATTCTTTGGAAAGCAGTTTGTGCGCTATCGCAAGCTCTGTTCTCCTTTCAAGGCCTCTATTGAGGTAGTACATAATCATGGCACACATAAAAAACCCTTCTTAGAAAATAAAAGAGCAGAAAAATGGTCCATACAGCTAAAATTCTTTGGAAAGCAGTTTGTGCGCACTCGCTAGCTCTGTTTTGCTTTGAAGGCCTCTATTCAGGTAGTACATAATCATGGCACACATAAAAAACCCTTCTTAGAAAAAAAAGAGCAGAAAAATGGTCCATACAGCTAACATTCTTTGGAAAGCAGTTTGTGCGCACTCGCAAGCTCTGATCTGCTTTCAAGGCCTCTATTCAGGTAGTACATAATCATGGCACACATAAAAAACCCTTCTTAGAAAAAAAAGAGCAGAAAAATGGTCCATACAGCTAACATTCTTTGGAAAGCAGTTTGTGCGCACTCGCAAGCTCTGATCTGCTTTCAAGGCCTCTATTCAGGTAGTACATAATCATGGCACACATAAAAAACCCTTCTTAGAAAAAAAAAGAGCAGAAAAATGGTCCATACAGCTAAAATTCTTTGGAAAGCAGTTTGTGCGCACTCGCAAGCTCTGTTCTCCTTTCAAGGCCTCTATTGAGGTAGTACATAATCATGGCACACATAAAAAACCCTTCTTAGAAAATAAAAGAGCAGAAAAATGGTCCATACAGCTAAAATTCTTTGGAAAGCAGTTTGTGCGCACTCGCTAGCTCTGTTTTGCTTTCAAGGCATCTATTCAGGTAGTACATAATCATGGCACACATAAAAAACCCTTCTTAGAAAAAAAAAGAGCAGAAAAATGGTCCATACAGCTAAAATTCTTTGGAAAGCAGTTTGTGCGCAATCGCAAGCTCTGTTCTGCTTTCAAGGCCTCTATTCAGGTGGTACATAATCATGGCACACATAAAAAACCCTTCTTAGAAAAAAAAAGAGCAGAAAAATGGTCCATACAGCTAAAATTCTTTGGAAAGCAGTTTGTGCGCACTCGCAAGCTCTGTTCTGCTTTCAAGGCCTCTATTCAGGTAGTACATAATCATGGCACACATAAAAAAACCCTTCTTAGAAAAAAACGAGCAGAACAATGGTCCATACAGCTAAAATTCTTTGGAAAGCAGTTTGTGCGCACTCGCAATCTCTGTTTTGCTTTCAAGGCCTCTATTCAGGTAGCACATAATCATGGCACACATAAAAAAACCCTTAGAAAAAAAAGAGCAGAACAATGGTCCATACAGCTAAAATTCTTTGGAAAGCAGTTTGTGCGCACTCGCAAGCTCTGTTCTCCTTTCAAGGCCTCTATTGAGGTAGTACATAATCATGGCACACATAAAAAACCCTTCTTAGAAAATAAAAGAGCAGAAAAATGGTCCATACAGCTAAAATTCTTTGGAAAGCAGTTTGTGCGCACTCGCTAGCTCTGTTTTGCTTTCAAGGCCTCTATTCAGGTAGTACATAATCATGGCACACATAAAAAACCCTTCTTACAAAAAAAGAGCAGAAAAATGGTCCATACAGCTAAAATTCTTTGGAAAGCAGTTTGTGCGCACTCGCAAGCTCTGTTTTGCTTTCAAGGCCTCTATTCAGGTAGTACATGATCATGGCACACATAAAAAAACCCTTCTTAGAAAAAAAAAGAGCAGAAGAATGGTCCATACAGCTAAAATTCTTTGGAAAGCAGTTTGTGCGCACTCGCAAGCTCTGTTCTCCTTTCAAGGCCTCTATTGAGGTAGTACATAATCATGGCACACATAAAAAACCCTTCTTAGAAAATAAAAGAGCAGAAAAATGGTCCATACAGCTAAAATTCTTTGGAAAGCAGTTTGTGCGCACTCGCTAGCTCTGTTTTGCTTTCAAGGCCTCTATTCAGGTAGTACATAATCATGGCACACATAAAAAACCCTTCTTAGAAAAAAAAAGAGCAGAAAAATGGTCCATACAGCTAACATTCTTTGGAAAGCATTTTGTGCGCACTCGCAAGCTCTGATCTGCTTTCAAGGCCTCTATTCAGGTAGTACATAATCATGGCACACATAAAAAACCCTTCTTAGAAAAAAAAAGAGCAGAAAAATGGTCCATACAGCTAAAATTCTTTGGAAAGCAGTTTGTGCGCACTCGCAAGCTCTGATCTGCTTTCAAGGCCTCTATTCAGGTAGTACATAATCATGGCACACGTAAAAAACCCTTCTTAGAAAAAAAAGAGCAGAAAAATGGTCCATACAGCTAAAATTCTTTGGAAAGCAGTTTGTGCGCACTCGCAAGCTCTGTTCTGCTTTCAAGGCCTCTATTCAGGTGGTACATAATCATGGCACACATAAAAAACCCTTCTTAGAAAAAAAAAGAGCAGAAAAATGGTCCATACAGCTAAAATTCTTTGGAAAGCAGTTTGTGCGCAATCGCAAGCTCTGTTCTGCTTTCAAGGCCTCTATTCAGGTGGTACATAATCATGGCACACATAAAAAACCCTTCTTAGAAAAAAAAAGAGCAGAAAAATGGTCCATACAGCTAAAATTCTTTGGAAAGCAGTTAGTGCGCACTCGCAAGCTCTGTTCTGCTTTCAAGGCCTCTATTGAGGTAGTACATAATCATGGCACACATAAAAAACCCTTCTTAGAAAATAAAAGAGCAGAAAAATGGTCCATACAGCTAAAATTCTTTGAAAAGCAGTTTGTGCGCACTCGCAAGCTCTGTTTTGCTTTCAAGGCCTCTATTCAGGTAGTACATAATCATGGCACACATAAAAAACCCTTCTTAGAAAAAAAAGAGCAGAAAAATGGTCCATACAGCTAAAATTCTTTGGAACGCAGTTTGTGCGCACTCGCAAGCTCTGTTCTGCTTTCAAGGCCTCTATTCAGGTAGTACATAATCATGGCACACATAAAAAACCCTTCTTAGAAAAAAAAAGAGCAGAAAAATGGTCCATACAGCTAAAATTCTTTGGAAAGCAGTTTGTGCGCACTCGCAAGCTCTCTTCTGCTTTCAAGGCCTCTATTCAGGTGGTACATAATCATGGCACACATAAAAAACCCTTCTTAGAAAAAAAAGGAGCAGAAAAATGGTCCATACAGCTAAAATTCTTTGGAAAGCAGTTTGTGCGCACTCGCAAGCTCTGTTTTGCTTTCAAGGCCTCTATTGAGGTAGTACATAATCATGGCACACATAAAAAACCCTTCTTAGAAAATAAAAGAGCAGAAAAATGGTCCATACAGCTAAAATTCTTTGAAAAGCAGTTTGTGCGCACTCGCAAGCTCTGTTCTGCTTTCAAGGCCTCTATTGAGGTAGTACATAATCATGGCACACATAAAAAACCCTTCTTACAAAATAAAAGAGCAGAAAAATGGTCCATACAGCTAAAATTCTTTGAAAAGCAGTTTGTGCACACTCGCAAGCTCTGTTTTGCTTTCAAGGCCTCTATTCAGGTAGTACATAATCATGGCACACATAAAAAACCCTTCTTAGAAAAAAAAGAGCAGAAAAATGGTCCATACAGCTAAAATTCTTTGGAAAGCAGTTTGTGCGCACTCGCAAGCTCTGATCTGCTTTCAAGGCCTCTATTCAGGTAGTACATAATCATGGCACACATAAAAAACCCTTCTTAGAAAAAAAAGAGCAGAAAAATGGTCCATACAGCTAAAATTCTTTGGAAAGCAGTTTGTGCGCACTCGCAAGCACTGTTCTGCTTTCAAGGCCTCTATTCAGGTAGTACATAATCATGGCACACATAAAAAACCCTTCTTAGAAAAAAAAGAGCAGAAAAATGGTCCATACAGCTAAAATTCTTTGGAAAGCAGTTTGTGCGCACTCGCAAGCTCTGTTCTGCTTTCAAGGCCTCTATTCAGGTAGTACATAATCATGGCACACATAAAAAACCCTTCTTAGAAAAAAAAAGAGCAGAAAAATGGTCCATACAGCTAAAATTCTTTGGAAAGCAGTTTGTGCGCACTCGCAAGCTCTGTTCTGCTTTCAAGGCCTCTATTCAGGTGGTACATAATCATGGCACACATAAAAAACCCTTCTTAGAAAAAAAAGGAGCAGAAAAATGGTCCATACAGCTAAAATTCTTTGGAAAGCAGTTTGTGCGCACTCGCAAGCTCTGTTTTGCTTTCAAGGCCTCTATTCAGGTAGTACATAATCATGGCACACATAAAAAACCCTTCTTAGAAAAAAAAGAGCAGAAAAATGGCCCATACAGCTAAAATTCTTTGGAAAGCAGTTTGTGCGCACTCGCAAGCTCTGTTCTGCTTTCAAGGCCTCTATTCAGGTGGTACATAATCATGGCACACATAAAAAACCCTTCTTACAAAAAAAAGAGCAGAAAAATGGTCCATACAGCTAAAATTCTTTGGAAAGCAGTTTGTGCGCACTCGCTAGCTCTGTTTTGCTTTCAAGGCCTCTATTCAGGTAGTACATAATCATGGCACACATAAAAAACCCTTCTTAGAAAAAAAAAGAGCAGAAAAATGGTCCATACAGCTAACATTCTTTGGAAAGCAGTTTGTGCGCACTCGCAAGCTCTGATCTGCTTTCAAGGCCTCTATTCAGGTAGTACATAATCATGGCACACATAAAAAAACCCTTAGAAAAAAAAGAGCAGAACAATGGTCCATACAGCTAAAATTCTTTGGAAAGCAGTTTGTGCGCACTCGCAAGCTCTGTTCTCCTTTCAAGGCCTCTATTGAGGTAGTACATAATCATGGCACACATAAAAAACCCTTCTTAGAAAATAAAAGAGCAGAAAAATGGTCCATACAGCTAAAATTCTTTGAAAAGCAGTTTGTGCGCACTCGCAAGCTCTGTTCTGCTTTCAAGGCCTCTATTGAGGTAGTACATAATCATGGCATACATAAAAAACCCTTCTTAGAAAATAAAAGAGCAGAAAAATTCTCCATACAGCTAAAATTCTTTGAAAAGCAGTTTGTGCGCACTCGCAAGCTCTGTTTTGCTTTCAAGGCCTCTATTCAGGTAGTACATAATCATGGCACACATAAAAAACCCTTCTTAGAAAAAAAAGAGCAGAAAAATGGTCCATACAGCTAAAATTCTTTGGAAAGCAGTTTGTGCGCACTCGCAAGCTCTGTTCTGCTTTCAAGGCCTCTATTCAGGTAGTACATAATCATGGCACACATAAAAAACCCTTCTTAGAAAAAAAAAGAGCAGAAAAATGGTCCATACAGCTAAAATTCTTTGGAAAGCAGTTTGTGCGCACTCGCAAGCTCTGTTCTGCTTTCAAGGCCTCTATTCAGGTGGTACATAATCATGGCACACATAAAAAACCCTTCTTAGAAATAAAAGGAGCAGAAAAATGGTCCATACAGCTAAAATTCTTTGGAAAGCAGTTTGTGCGCACTCGCAAGCTCTGTTTTGCTTTCAAGGCCTCTATTCAGGTAGTACATAATCATGGCACACATAAAAAACCCTTCTTAGAAAAAAAGAGCAGAAAAATGGCCCATACAGCTAAAATTCTTTGGAAAGCAGTTTGTGCGCACTCGCAAGCTCTGTTCTGCTTTCAAGGCCTCTATTCAGGTGGTACATAATCATGGCACACATAAAAAACCCTTCTTACAAAAAAAAGAGCAGAAAAATGGTCCATACAGCTAAAATTCTTTGGAAAGCAGTTTGTGCGCACTCGCTAGCTCTGTTTTGCTTTCAAGGCCTCTATTCAGGTAGTACATAATCAAGGCACACATAAAAAACCCTTCTTAGAAAAAAAAAGAGCAGAAAAATGGTCCATACAGCTAACATTCTTTGGAAAGCAGTTTGTGCGCACTCGCAAGCTCTGATCTGCTTTCAAGGCCTCTATTCAGGTAGTACATAATCATGGCACACATAAAAAAACCCTTAGAAAAAAAAGAGCAGAACAATGGTCCATACAGCTAAAATTCTTTGGAAAGCAGTTTGTGCGCACTCGCAAGCTCTGTTCTCCTTTCAAGGCCTCTATTGAGGTAGTACATAATCATGGCACACATAAAAAACCCTTCTTAGAAAATAAAAGAGCAGAAAAATGGTCCATACAGCTAAAATTCTTTGAAAAGCAGTTTGTGCGCACTCGCAAGCTCTGTTCTGCTTTCAAGGCCTCTATTGAGGTAGTACATAATCATGGCATACATAAAAAACCCTTCTTAGAAAATAAAAGAGCAGAAAAATTCTCCATACAGCTAAAATTCTTTGAAAAGCAGTTTGTGCGCACTCGCAAGCTCTGTTTTGCTTTCAAGGCCTCTATTCAGGTAGTACATAATCATGGCACACATAAATAACCCTTCTTAGAAAAAAAAGAGCAGAAAAATGGTCCATACAGCTAAAATTCTTTGGAAAGCAGTTTGTGCGCACTCGCAAGCTCTGTTCTGCTTTCAAGGCCTCTATTCAGGTAGTACATAATCATGGCACACATAAAAAACCCTTCTTAAAAAAAAAGAGCAGAAAAATGGTCCATACAGCTAAAATTCTTTGGAAAGCAGTTTGTGCGCACTCGCAAGCTCTGATCTGCTTTCAAGGCCTCTATTCAGGTAGTACATAATCATGGCACACATAAAAAACCCTTCTTAGAAAAAAAAGAGCAGAAAAATGGTCCATACAGCTAAAATTCTTTGGAAAGCAGTTTGTGCGCACTCGCAAGCTCTGTTCTGCTTTCAAGGACTCTATTCAGGTAGTACATAATCATGGCACACATAAAAAACCCTTCTTAGAAAAAAAAAGAGCAGAAAAATGGTCCATACAGCTAATATTCTTTTGAAAGCAGTTTGCGCGCACTGCAAGCTCTGTTTTGCTTTCAAGGCCTCTATTCAGGTAGTACATAATCATGGCACACATAAAAAACCCTTCTTAGAAAAAAAAAGAGCAGAAAAATGGTCCATACAGCTAAAATTCTTTGGAAAGCAGTTTGTGCGCACTCGCAAGCTCTGATCTGCTTTCAAGGCCTCTATTCAGGTAGTACATAATCATGGCACACATAAAAAACCCTTCTTAGAAAAAAAAGAGCAGAAAATGGTCCATACAGCTAAAATTCTTTGGAAAGCAGTTTGTGCGCACTCGCAAGCTCTGTTCTGCTTTCAAGGCCTCTATTCAGGTGGTACATAATCATGGCACACATAAAAAACCCCTTCTTACAAAAAAAAGAGCAGAAAAATGGTCCATACAGCTAAAATTCTTTCGAAAGCAGTTTGTGCGTACTCGCAAGCTCTGTTTTGCTTTCAAGGCCTCTATTCAGGTAGTACATAATCATGGCACACATAAAAAACCCCTCTTAGAAAAAAAAGAGCAGAAAAATGGTCCATACAGCTAAAATTCTTTGGAAATCAGTTTGTGCGCACTCGCAAGCTCTGTTCTGCTTTCAAGGCCTCTATTCAGGTAGTACATAATCATGGCACACATAAAAAACCCTTCTTAGAAAATAAAAGAGCAGAAAAATGGTCCATACAGCTAAAATTCTTTGGAAAGCCGTTTGTGCGCACTCGCAAGCTCTGTTTTGCTTTCAAGGCCTCTATTCAGGTAGTACATAATCATGGCACACATAAAAAACCCTTCTTAGAAAAAAAAGAGCAGAAAAATGGTCCATACAGCTAAAATTCTTTGGAAAGCAGTTTGTGCGCACTCGCAAGCTGTGATCTGCTTTAAAGGCCTCTATTCAGGTAGTACATAATCATGGCACACATAAAAAACTCTTAGAAAAAAAAAAGAGCAGAAAAATGGTCCATACAGCTAAAATTCTTTGGAAAGCAGTTTGTGCGCACTCGCAAGCTCTGTTCTGCTTTCAAGGCCTCTATTGAGGTAGTACATAATCATGGCACACATAAAAAACCCTTCTTAGAAAATAAAAGAGCAGAAAAATGGTCCATACAGCTAAAATTCTTTGAAAAGCAGTTTGTGCGCACTCGCAAGCTCTGTTTTGCTTTCAAGGCTTCTATTCAGGTAGTACATAATCATGGCACACATAAAAAACCCTTCTTAGAAAAAAAAGAGCAGAAAAATGGTCCATACAGCTAAAATCCTTTGAAAGCAGTTTGTGCGCACTCGCAAGCTCTGTTCTGCTTTCAAGGCCTCTATTCAGGTAGTACATAACCATGGCACACATAAAAAACCCTTCTTAGAAAAAAAAAGAGCAGAAAAATGGTCCATACAGCTAAAATTCTTTGGAAAGCAGTTTGTGCGCACTCGCAAGCTTTGTTCTGCTTTCAAGGCCTCTATTCAGGTGGTACATAATCATGGCACACATAAAAAACCCTTCTTAGAAAAAAAAGGAGCAGAAAAATGGTCCATACAGCTAAAATTCTTTGGAAAGCAGTTTGTGCGCACTCGCAAGCTCTGTTTTGCTTTCAAGGCCTCTATTCAGGTAGTACATAATCATGGCACACATAAAAAACCCTTAGAAAAAAAAGAGCAGAAAAATGGCCCATACAGCTAAAATTCTTTGGAAAGCAGTTTGTGCGCACTCGCAAGCTCTGTTCTGCTTTCAAGGCCTCTATTGAGGTAGTACATAATCATGGCACACATAAAAAAACCCTTAGAAAAAAAAGAGCAGAACAATGGTCCATACAGCTAAAATTCTTTGGAAAGCAGTTTGTGCGCACTCGCAAGCTCTGATCTGCTTTCAAGGCCTCTATTCAGGTAGTACATAATCATGGCACACATAAAAACCCTTCTTAGAAAAAAAAGAGCAGAAAAATGGTCCATACAGCTAAAATTCTTTGGAAAGCAGTTTGTGCGCACTCGCAAGCTCTGTTCTGCTTTCAAGGCCTCTATTCAGGTGGTACATAATCATGGCACACATAAAAAACCCTTCTTACAAAAAAAAGAGCAGAAAAATGGTCCATACAGCTAAAATTCTTTCGAAAGCAGTTTGTGCGTACTCGCAAGCTCTGTTTTGCTTTCAAGGCCTCTATTCAGGTAGTACATAATCATGGCACACATAAAAAACCCATCTTAGAAAAAAAAGAGCAGAAAAATGGTCCATACAGCTAAAATTCTTTGGAAATCAGTTTGTGCGCACTCGCAAGCTCTGTTCTGCTTTCAAGGCCTCTATTCAGGTAGTACATAATCATGGCACACATAAAAAACCCTTCTTAGAAAATAAAAGAGCAGAAAAATGGTCCATACAGCTAAAATTCTTTGGAAAGCCGTTTGTGCGCACTCGCAAGCTCTGTTTTGCTTTCAAGGCCTCTATTCAGGTAGTACATAATCATGGCACACATAAAAAACCCTTCTTAGAAAAAAAAGAGCAGAAAAATGGTCCATACAGCTAAAATTCTTTGGAAAGCAGTTTGTGCGCACTCGCAAGCTCTGATCTGCTTTAAAGGCCTCTATTCAGGTAGTACATAATCATGGCACACATAAAAAACTCTTAGAAAAAAAAAGAGCAGAAAAATGGTCCATACAGCTAAAATTCTTTGGAAAGCAGTTTGTGCGCACTCGCAAGCTCTGTTCTGCTTTCAAGGCCTCTATTGAGGTAGTACATAATCATGGCACACATAAAAAACCCTTCTTAGAAAATAAAAGAGCAGAAAAATGGTCCATACAGCTAAAATTCTTTGAAAAGCAGTTTGTGCGCACTCGCAAGCTCTGTTTTGCTTTCAAGGCCTCTATTCAGGTAGTACATAATCATGGCACACATAAAAAACCCTTCTTAGAAAAAAAAGAGCAGAAAAATGGTCCATACAGCTAAAATTCTTTGGAAAGCAGTTTGTGCGCACTCGCAAGCTCTGTTCTGCTTTCAAGGCCTCTATTCAGGTAGTACATAATCATGGCACACATAAAAAACCCTTCTTAGAAAAAAAAGAGCAGAAAAATGGTCCATACAGCTAAAATTCTTTGGAAAGCAGTTTGTGCGCACTCGCAAGCTTTGTTCTGCTTTCAAGGCCTCTATTCAGGTGGTACATAATCATGGCACACATAAAAAACCCTTCTTAGAAAAAAAAGGAGCAGAAAAATGGTCCATACAGCTAAAATTCTTTGGAAAGCAGTTTGTGCGCACTCGCAAGCTCTGTTTTGCTTTCAAGGCCTCTATTCAGGTAGTACATAATCATGGCACACATAAAAAACCCTTCTTAGAAAAAAAAGAGCAGAAAAATGGCCCATACAGCTAAAATTCTTTGGAAAGCAGTTTGTGCGCACTCGCAAGCTCTCTCTGCTTTCAAGGCCTCTATTGAGGTAGTACATAATCATGGCACACATAAAAAACCCTTCTTAGAAAATAAAAGAGCAGAAAAATGGTCCATACAGCTAAAATTCTTTGAAAAGCAGTTTGTGCGCACTCGCAAGCTCTGTTCTGCTTTCAAGGCCTCTATTGAGGTAGTACATAATCATGGCACACATAAAAAACCCTTCTTAGAAAATAAAAGAGCAGAAAAATGGTCCATACAGCTAAAATTCTTTGGAAAGCAGTTTGTGCGCACTCGCAAGCTTTGTTCTGCTTTCAAGGCCTCTATTCAGGTAGTACATAATCATGGCACACATAAAAAAACCCTTCTTAAAAACAAAGAGCAGAAAAATGGTCCATACAGCTAAAATTCTTTGGAAAGCAGTTTGTGCGCACTCGCAAGCTCTGATCTGCTTTCAAGGCCTCTATTCAGGTAGTACATAATCATGGCACACATAAAAAACCCTTCTTAGAAAAAAAAGAGCAGAAAAATGGTCCATACAGCTAAAATTCTTTGGAAAGCAGTTTGTGCGCACTCGCAAGCTCTGTTCTGCTTTCAAGGACTCTATTCAGGTAGTACATAATCATGGCACACATAAAAAACCCTTCTTAGAAAAAAAAAGAGCAGAAAAATGGTCCATACAGCTAATATTCTTTGGAAAGCAGTTTGCGCGCACTGCAAGCTCTGTTTTGCTTTCAAGGCCTCTATTCAGGTAGTACATACTCATGGCACACATAAAAAAACCCTTCTTAGAAAAAAAAAGAGCAGAAAAATGGTCCATACAGCTAAAATTCTTTGGAAAGCAGTTTGTGCGCACTCGCAAGCTCTGATCTGCTTTCAAGGCCTCTATTCAGGTAGTACATAATCATGGCACACATAAAAAACCCTTCTTAGAAAAAAAAGAGCAGAAAAATGGTCCATACAGCTAAAATTCTTTGGAAAGCAGTTTGTGCGCACTCGCAAGCTCTGTTCTGCTTTCAAGGCCTCTATTCAGGTAGTACATAATCATGGCACACATAAAAAACCCTTCTTAGAAAAAAAAAAGAGCAGAAAAATGGTCCATACAGCTAAAATTCTTTGGAAAGCAGTTTGTGCGCACTCGCAAGCTTTGTTCTGCTTTCAAGGCCTCTATTCAGGTGGTACATAATCATGGCACACATAAAAAACCCTTCTTAGAAAAAAAAGGAGCAGAAAAATGGTCCATACAGCTAAAATTCTTTGGAAAGCAGTTTGTGCGCACTCTCAAGCTCTGTTTTGCTTTCAAGGCCTCTATTCAGGTAGTACATAATCATGGCACACATAAAAAACCCTTCTTAGAAAAAAAAGAGCAGAAAAATGGCCCATACAGCTAAAATTCTTTGGAAAGCAGTTTGTGCGCACTCGCAAGCTCTGTTCTGCTTTCAAGGCCTCTATTGAGGTAGTACATAATCATGGCACACATAAAAAACCCTTCTTAGAAAATAAAAGAGCAGAAAAATGGTCCATACAGCTAAAATTCTTTGAAAAGCAGTTTGTGCGCACTCGCAAACTCTGTTCTGCTTTCAAGGCCTCTATTGAGGTAGTACATAATCATGGCACACATAAAAAACCCTTCTTAGAAAATAAAAGAGCAGAAAAATGGTCCATACAGCTAAAATTCTTTGAAAAGCAGTTTGTGCGCACTCGCAAGCTCTGTTTTGCTTTCAAGGCCTCTATTCAGGTAGTACATAATCATGGCACACATAAAAAACCCTTCTTAGAAAAAAAAAGAGCAGAAAAATGGTCCATACAGCTAAAATTCTTTGGAAAGCAGTTTGTGCGCACTCGCAAGCTCTGTTCTGCTTTCAAGGCCTCTATTCAGGTAGTACATAATCATGGCACACATAAAAAACCCTTCTTAAAAAAAAAAGAGCAGAAAAATGGTCCATACAGCTAAAATTCTTTGGAAAGCAGTTTGTGCGCACTCGCAAGCTCTGATCTGCTTTCAAGGCCTCTATTCAGGTAGTACATAATCATGGCACACATAAAAAACCCTTCTTAGAAAAAAAAGAGCAGAAAAATGGTCCATACAGCTAAAATTCTTTGGAAAGCAGTTTGTGCGCACTCGCAAGCTCTGTTCTGCTTTCAAGGACTCTATTCAGGTAGTACATAATCATGGCACACATAAAAAACCCTTCTTAGAAAAAAAGAAAGAGCAGAAAAATGGTCCATACAGCTAATATTCTTTGGAAAGCAGTTTGCGCGCACTGCAAGCTCTGTTTTGCTTTCAAGGCCTCTATTCAGGTAGTACATATTCATGGCACACATAAAAAAACCCTTCTTAGAAAAAAAAAGAGCAGAAAAATGGTCCATACAGCTAAAATTCTTTGGAAAGCAGTTTGTGCGCACTCGCAAGCTCTGATCTGCTTTCAAGGCCTCTATTCAGGTAGTACATAATCATGGCACACATAAAAAACCCT
The DNA here is from genome assembly GCF_055883805.1 of Amblyomma maculatum. Lineage (NCBI taxonomy): Eukaryota > Metazoa > Arthropoda > Arachnida > Ixodida > Ixodidae > Amblyomma > Amblyomma maculatum. Next base: position 134,433 of record NW_028146769.1, on the reverse strand, counting down.
TCTTAGAAAAAAAAGAGCAGAAAAATGGTCCATACAGCTAAAATTCTTTGGAAAGCAGTTGGTGCGCACTCGCAAGCTCTGTTCTGCTTTCAAGGCCTCTATTCAGGTGGTACATAATCATGGCACACATAAAAAACCCTTCTTACAAAAAAAAGAGCAGAAAAATGGTCCATACAGCTAAAATTCTTTCGAAAGCAGTTTGTGCGTACTCGCAAGCTCTGTTTTGCTTTCAAGGCCTCTATTCAGGTAGTACATAATCATGGCACACATAAAAAACCCATCTTAGAAAAAAAAGAGCAGAAAAATGGTCCATACAGCTAAAATTCTTTGGAAATCAGTTTGTGCGCACTCGCAAGCTCTGTTCTGCTTTCAAACCTCTATTCAGGTAGTACATAATCATGGCACACATAAAAAACCCTTCTTAGAAAATAAAAGAGCAGAAAAATGGTCCATACAGCTAAAATTCTTTGGAAAGCCGTTTGTGCGCACTCGCAAGCTCTGTTTTGCTTTCAAGGCCTCTATTCAGGTAGTACATAATCATGGCACACATAAAAAACCCTTCTTAGAAAAAAAAGAGCAGAAAAATGGTCCATACAGCTAAAATTCTTTGGAAAGCAGTTTGTGCGCACTCGCAAGCTCTGATCTGCTTTAAAGGCCTCTATTCAGGTAGTACATAATCATGGCACACATAAAAAACTCTTAGAAAAAAAAGAGCAGAAAAATGGTCCATACAGCTAAAATTCTTTGGAAAGCAGTTTGTGCGCACTCGCAAGCTCTGTTCTGCTTTCAAGGCCTCTATTGAGGTAGTACATAATCATGGCACACATAAAAAACCCTTCTTAGAAAATAAAAGAGCAGAAAAATGATCCATACAGCTAAAATTCTTTGAAAAGCAGTTTGTGCGCACTCGCAAGCTCTGTTTTGCTTTCAAGGCCTCTATTCAGGTAGTACATAATCATGGCACACATAAAAAACCCTTCTTAGAAAAAAAAGAGCAGAAAAATGGCCCATACAGCTAAAATTCTTTGGAAAGCAGTTTGTGCGCACTCGCAAGCTCTGTTCTGCTTTCAAGGCCTCTATTCAGGTAGTACATAATCATGGCACACATAAAAAACCCTTCTTAGAAAAAAAAAGAGCAGAAAAATGGTCCATACAGCTAAAATTCTTTGGAAAGCAGTTTGTGCGCACTCGCAAGCTTTGTTCTGCTTTCAAGGCCTCTATTCAGGTGGTACATAATCATGGCACACATAAAAAACCCTTCTTAGAAAAAAAAGAGCAGAAAAATGGTCCATACAGCTAAAATTCTTTGGAAAGCAGTTTGTGCGCACTCGCAAGCTCTGTTCTGCTTTCAAGGCCTCTATTCAGGTAGTACATAATCATGGCACACATAAAAAACCCTTCTTAGAAAAAAAAAAGAGCAGAAAAATGGTCCATACAGCTAAAATTCTTTGGAAAGCAGTTTGTGCGCACTCGCAAGCTTTGTTCTGCTTTCAAGGCCTCTATTCAGGTGGTACATAATCATGGCACACATAAAAAACCCTTCTTAGAAAAAAAAGGAGCAGAAAAATGGTCCATACAGCTAAAATTCTTTGGAAAGCAGTTTGTGCGCACTCTCAAGCTCTGTTTTGCTTTCAAGGCCTCTATTCAGGTAGTACATAATCATGGCACACATAAAAAACCCTTCTTAGAAAAAAAAGAGCAGAAAAATGGCCCATACAGCTAAAATTCTTTGGAAAGCAGTTTGTGCGCACTCGCAAGCTCTGTTCTGCTTTCAAGGCCTCTATTGAGGTAGTACATAATCATGGCACACATAAAAAACCCTTCTTAGAAAATAAAAGAGCAGAAAAATGGTCCATACAGCTAAAATTCTTTGAAAAGCAGTTTGTGCGCACTCGCAAACTCTGTTCTGCTTTCAAGGCCTCTATTGAGGTAGTACATAATCATGGCACACATAAAAAACCCTTCTTAGAAAATAAAAGAGCAGAAAAATGGTCCATACAGCTAAAATTCTTTGAAAAGCAGTTTGTGCGCACTCGCAAGCTCTGTTTTGCTTTCAAGGCCTCTATTCAGGTAGTACATAATCATGGCACACATAAAAAACCCTTCTTAGAAAAAAAAAGAGCAGAAAAATGGTCCATACAGCTAAAATTCTTTGGAAAGCAGTTTGTGCGCACTCGCAAGCTCTGTTCTGCTTTCAAGGCCTCTATTCAGGTAGTACATAATCATGGCACACATAAAAAACCCTTCTTAAAAAAAAAAGAGCAGAAAAATGGTCCATACAGCTAAAATTCTTTGGAAAGCAGTTTGTGCGCACTCGCAAGCTCTGATCTGCTTTCAAGGCCTCTATTCAGGTAGTACATAATCATGGCACACATAAAAAACCCTTCTTAGAAAAAAAAGAGCAGAAAAATGGTCCATACAGCTAAAATTCTTTGGAAAGCAGTTTGTGCGCACTCGCAAGCTCTGTTCTGCTTTCAAGGACTCTATTCAGGTAGTACATAATCATGGCACACATAAAAAACCCTTCTTAGAAAAAAAGAAAGAGCAGAAAAATGGTCCATACAGCTAATATTCTTTGGAAAGCAGTTTGCGCGCACTGCAAGCTCTGTTTTGCTTTCAAGGCCTCTATTCAGGTAGTACATATTCATGGCACACATAAAAAACCCTTCTTAGAAAAAAAAAGAGCAGAAAAATGGTCCATACAGCTAAAATTCTTTGGAAAGCAGTTTGTGCGCACTCGCAAGCTCTGATCTGCTTTCAAGGCCTCTATTCAGGTAGTACATAATCATGGCACACATAAAAAAACCCTTCTTAGAAAAAAAAGAGCAGAAAAATGGTCCATACAGCTAAAATTCTTTGGAAAGCAGTTGGTGCGCACTCGCAAGCTCTGTTCTGCTTTCAAGGCCTCTATTCAGGTGGTACATAATCATGGCACACATAAAAAACCCTTCTTACAAAAAAAAGAGCAGAAAAATGGTCCATACAGCTAAAATTCTTTCGAAAGCAGTTTGTGCGTACTCGCAAGCTCTGTTTTGCTTTCAAGGCCTCTATTCAGGTAGTACATAATCATGGCACACATAAAAAACCCATCTTAGAAAAAAAAGAGCAGAAAAATGGTCCATACAGCTAAAATTCTTTGGAAATCAGTTTGTGCGCACTCGCAAGCTCTGTTCTGCTTTCAAACCTCTATTCAGGTAGTACATAATCATGGCACACATAAAAAACCCTTCTTAGAAAATAAAAGAGCAGAAAAATGGTCCATACAGCTAAAATTCTTTGGAAAGCCGTTTGTGCGCACTCGCAAGCTCTGTTTTGCTTTCAAGGCCTCTATTCAGGTAGTACATAATCATGGCACACATAAAAAACCCTTCTTAGAAAAAAAAGAGCAGAAAAATGGTCCATACAGCTAAAATTCTTTGGAAAGCAGTTTGTGCGCACTCGCAAGCTCTGATCTGCTTTAAAGGCCTCTATTCAGGTAGTACATAATCATGGCACACATAAAAAACTCTTAGAAAAAAAAGAGCAGAAAAATGGTCCATACAGCTAAAATTCTTTGGAAAGCAGTTTGTGCGCACTCGCAAGCTCTGTTCTGCTTTCAAGGCCTCTATTGAGGTAGTACATAATCATGGCACACATAAAAAACCCTTCTTAGAAAATAAAAGAGCAGAAAAATGATCCATACAGCTAAAATTCTTTGAAAAGCAGTTTGTGCGCACTCGCAAGCTCTGTTTTGCTTTCAAGGCCTCTATTCAGGTAGTACATAATCATGGCACACATAAAAAACCCTTCTTAGAAAAAAAAGAGCAGAAAAATGGCCCATACAGCTAAAATTCTTTGGAAAGCAGTTTGTGCGCACTCGCAAGCTCTGTTCTGCTTTCAAGGCCTCTATTCAGGTAGTACATAATCATGGCACACATAAAAAACCCTTCTTAGAAAAAAAAGAGCAGAAAAATGGTCCATACAGCTAAAATTCTTTGGAAAGCAGTTTGTGCGCACTCGCAAGCTTTGTTCTGCTTTCAAGGCCTCTATTCAGGTGGTACATAATCATGGCACACATAAAAAACCCTTCTTAGAAAAAAAAGGAGCAGAAAAATGGTCCATACAGCTAAAATTCTTTGGAAAGCAGTTTGTGCGCACTCGCAAGCTCTGTTTTGCTTTCAAGGCCTCTATTCAGGTAGTACATAATCATGGCACACATAAAAAACCCTTCTTAGAAAAAAAAGAGCAGAAAAATGGCCCATACAGCTAAAATTCTTTGGAAAGCAGTTTGTGCGCACTCGCAAGCTCTGTTCTGCTTTCAAGGCCTCTATTGAGGTAGTACATAATCATGGCACACATAAAAAACCCTTCTTAGAAAATAAAAGAGCAGAAAAATGGTCCATACAGCTAAAATTCTTTGAAAAGCAGTTTGTGCGCACTCGCAAGCTCTGTTCTGCTTTCAAGGCCTCTATTGAGGTAGTACATAATCATGGCACACATAAAATACCCTTCTTAGAAAATAAAAGAGCAGAAAAATGGTCCATACAGCTAAAATTCTTTGAAAAGCAGTTTGTGCGCACTCGCAAGCTCTGTTTTGCTTTCAAGGCCTCTATTCAGGCAGTACATAATCATGGCACACATAAAAAACCCTTCTTAGAAAAAAAAGAGCAGAAAAAAGGTCCTAACAGCTAAAATTCTTTGGAAAGCAGTATGTGCGCACTCGCAAGCTCTGTTTTGCTTTCAAGGCCTCTATTCAGGTAGTACATAATCATGGCACACATAAAAACCCTTCTTACAAAAAAAAGAGCAGAAAAATGGTCCATACAGCTAAAATTCTTTGGAAAGCAGTTTGTGCGCACTCGCAAGCTCTGTTTTGCTTTCAAGGCCTCTATTCAGGTGGTACATAATCATGGCACACATAAAAAACCTTCTTAGAAAAAAAAGAGCAGAAAAAAGGTCCATACAGCTAAAATTCTTTGGAAAGCAGTATGTGCGCACTCGCAAGCTCTGTTTTGCTTTCAAGGCCTCTATTCAGGTGGTACATAATCATGGCACACATAAAAAAACCTTCTTAGAAAAAAAAAGAGCAGAAAAAAGGTCCATACAGCTAAAATTCTTTGGAAAGCAGTATGTGCGCACTCGCAAGCTCTGTTTTGCTTTCAACGCCTCTATTCAGGTAGTACATAATCATGGCACACATAAAAAACCCTTCTTAGAAAAAAAAAGAGCAGGAAAATGGTCCATACAGCTAACATTCTTTGGAAAGCAGTTTGTGCGCACTCGCAAGCTCTGATCTGCTTTCAAGGCCTCTATTCAGGTAGTACATAATGATGGCACACATAAAAAACCCTTAGAAAAAAAAAGAGCAGAAAAATGGTTCATACAGCTAAAATTCTTTGGAAAGCAGTTTGTGCGCACTCGCAAGCTCTGATCTGCTTTCAAGGCCTCTATTCAGGTAGTACATAATCATGGCACACGTAAAAAACCCTTAGAAAAAAAAGAGCAGAAAAATGGTCCATACAGCTAAAATTCTTTGGAAAGCAGTTTGTGCGCACTCGCAAGCTCTGTTCTGCTTTCAAGGCCTCTATTCAGGTGGTACATAATCATGGCACACATAAAAAACCCTTCTTAGAAAAAAAAGAGCAGAAAAATGGTCCATACAGCTAAAATTCTTTGGAAAGCAGTTTGTGCGCACTCGCAAGCTCTGTTCTGCTTTCAAGGCCTCTATTCAGGTGGTGCATAATCATGGCACACATAAAAAACCCTTCTTAGAAAAAAAAAAGAGCAGAAAAAAGGTCCATACAACTAAAATTCTTTGGAAAGCAGTATGTGCGCACTCGCAAGCTCTGTTTTGCTTTCAAGGCCTCTATTCAGGTAGTACATAATCATGGCACACATAAAAAACCCTTCTCAGAAAACAAAGAGCAGGAAAATGGTCCATACAGCTAAAATTCTTTGGAAAGCAGTTTGTGCGCACTCGCAAGCTCTGTTTTGCTTTCAAGGCCTCAGGTAGTACATATTCATGGCACACATAAAAAACCCTTCTTAGAAAAAAAAAGCAGAAAAATGGTCCATACAGCTAAAATTCTTTGGAAAGCAGTTTGTGCGCACTCGCAAGCTCTGTTTTGCTTTCAAGGCCTCTATTCAGGTAGTACATAATCATGGCACACATAAAAAACCCTTCTTAGAAAAAAAGAGCAGAAAAATGGTCCACACAGCTAAAATTCTTTGGAAAGCAGTTTGTGCGCACTCGCAAGCTCTGTTCTGCTTTCAAGGCCTCTATTCAGGTGGTACATAATCATGGCACACATAAAAAACCCTTCTTACAAAAAAAAAGAGCAGAAAAATGGTCCATACAGCTTAAATTCTTTGGAAAGCAGTTTGTGCGCACTCGCAAGCTCTGTTTTGCTTTCAAGGCCTCTATTCAGGTAGTACATAATCATGGCACACATAAAAAAACCCTTCTTAGAAAAAAAAGAGCAGAACAATGGTCCATACAGCTAAAATTCTTTGGAAAGCAGTTTGTGCGCACTCGCAAGCTCTGTTCTCCTTTCAAGGCCTCTATTGAGGTAGTACATAATCATGGCACACATAAAAAACCCTTCTTAGAAAATAAAAGAGCAGAAAAATGGTCCATACAGCTAAAATTCTTTGGAAAGCAGTTTGTGCGCACTCGCAAGCTCTGTTCTGCTTTCAAGGCCTCTATTCAGGTGGTACATAATCATGGCACACATAAAAAACCCTTCTTAGAAAAAAAGAGCAGAAAAATGGTCCATACAGCTAAAATTCTTTGGAAAGCAGTTTGTGCGCACTCGCAAGCTCTGATCTGCTTTCAAGGCCTCTATTCAGGTAGTACATAATCATGGCACACGTAAAAAACCCTTAGAAAAAAAAGAGCAGAAAAATGGTCCATGCAGCTAAAATTCTTTGGAAAGCAGTTTGTGCGCACTCGCAAGCTCTGTTCTGCTTTCAAGGCCTCTATTCAGGTGGTACATAATCATGGCACACATAAAAAACCCTTCTTAGAAAAAAAAAGAGCAGAAAAAAGGTCCATACAGCTAAAATTCTTTGGAAAGCAGTATGTGCGCACTCGCAAGCTCTGTTTTGCTTTCAAGGCCTCTATTCAGGTGGTACATAATCATGGCACACATAAAAAACCCTTCTTAGAAAAAAAAAGCAGAAAAATGGTCCATACAGCTAAAATTCTTTGGAAAGCAGTTTGTGCGCACTCGCTAGCTCTGTTTTGCTTTCAAGGCCTCTATTCAGGTGGTACATAATCATGGCACACATAAAAAACCCTTCTTAGAAAAAAAAAGCAGAAAAATGGTCCATACAGCTAAAATTCTTTGGAAAGCAGTTTGTGCGCACTCGCAAGCTCTGTTTTGCTTTCAAGGCCTCTATTCAGGTGGTACATAATCATGGCACACATAAAAAAACCTTCTTAGAAAAAAAAAGAGCAGAAAAAAGGTCCATACAGCTAAAATTCTTTGGAAAGCAGTATGTGCGCACTCGCAAGCTCTGTTTTGCTTTCAAGGCCTCTATTCAGGTGGTACATAATCATGGCACACATAAAAAAAACTTCTTAGAAAAAAAAAGAGCAGAAAAAAGGTCCATACAGCTAAAATTCTTTGGAAAGCAGTTTGTGCGCACTCGCAAGCTCTGTTCTGCTTTCAAGGCCTCTATTCAGGTGGTACATAATCATGGCACACATAAAAAACCCTTCTTAGAAAAAAAGAGCAGAAAAATGGTCCATACAGCTAAAATTCTTTGGAAAGCAGTTTGTGCGCACTCGCAAGCTCTGTTCTGCTTTCAAGGCCTCTATTCAGGTGGTACATAATCATGGCACACATAAAAAACCCTTCTTAGAAAAAAAAGAGCAGAAAAAAGGTCCATACAACAAAAATTTTTTGGAAAGCAGTATGTGCGCACTCGCAAGCTCTGTTTTGCTTTCAAGGCCTCTATTCAGGTGGTACATAATCATGGCACACATAAAAAACCCTTCTTAGAAAAAAAAAGCAGAAAAATGGTCCATACAGCTAAAATTCTTTGGAAAGCAGTTTGTGCGCACTCGCAAGCTCTGTTTTGCTTTCAAGGCCTCTATTCAGGTGGTACATAATCATGGCACACATAAAAAAACCTTCTTAGAAAAAAAAAGAGCAGAAAAAAGGTCCATACAGCTAAAATTCTTTGGAAAGCAGTATGTGCGCACTCGCAAGCTCTGTTTTGCTTTCAAGGCCTCTATTCAGGTGGTACATAATCATGGCACACATAAAAAAACCTTCTTAGAAAAAAAAAGAGCAGAAAAAAGGTCCATACAGCTAAAATTCTTTGGAAAGCAGTATGTGCGCACTCGCAAGCTCTGTTTTGCTTTCAAGGCCTCTATTCAGGTAGTACATAATCATGGCACACATAAAAAACCCTTCTTAGAAAAAAAAGAGCAGGAAAATGGTCCATACAGCTAAAATTCTTTGGAAAGCAGTTTGTGCGCACTCGCAAGCTCTGTTTTGCTTTCAAGGCCTCAGGTAGTACATATTCATAGCACACATAAAAAACCCTTCTTAGAAAAAAAAAGCAGAAAAATGGTCCATACAGCTAAAATTCTTTGGAAAGCAGTTTGTGCGCACTCACAAGCTCTGTTTTGCTTTCAAGGCCTCTATTCAGGTGGTACATAATCATGGCACACATAAAAAACCCTTCTTAGAAAAAAAAAGAGCAGAAAAAAGGTCCATACAGCTACAATTCTTTGGAAAGCAGTATGTGCGCACTCGCAAGCTCTGTTTTGCTTTCAAGGCCTCTATTCAGGTAGTACATAATCATGGCACACATAAAAACCCTTCTTAGAAAAAAAAGAGCAGGAAAATGGTCCATACAGCTAAAATTCTTTTGAAAGCAGTTTGTGCGCACTCGCAAGCTCTGTTTTGCTTTCAAGGCCTCAGGTAGTACATATTCATGGCACACATAAAAAACCCTTCTTAGAAAAAAAAGAGCAGAAAAATGGTCCACACAGCTAAAATTCTTTGGAAAGCAGTTTGTGCGCACTCGCTAGCTCTGTTTTGCTTTCAAGGCCTCTATTCAGGTAGTACATAATCATGGCACACATAAAAAACCCTTCTTAGAAAAAAAAAGAGCAGAAAAATGGTCCATACAGCTAACATTCTTTGGAAAGCAGTTTGTGCGCACTCGCAAGCTCTGATCTGCTTTCAAGGCCTCTATTCAGGTAGTACATAATCATGGCACACGTAAAAAACCCTTAGAAAAAAAAGAGCAGAAAAATGGTCCATACAGCTAAAATTCTTTGGAAAGCAGTTTGTGCGCACTCGCTAGCTCTGTTTTGCTTTCAAGGCCTCTATTCAGGTAGTACATAATCATGGCACACATAAAAAACCCTTCTTAGAAAAAAAAGAGCAGAAAAATGGTCCATACAGCTAACATTCTTTGGAAAGCAGTTTGTGCGCACTCGCAAGCTCTGATCTGCTTTCAAGGCCTCTATTCAGGTAGTACATAATCATGGCACACGTAAAAAACCCTTAGAAAAAAAAGAGCAGAAAAATGGTCCATACAGCTAAAATTCTTTGGAAAGCAGTTTGTGCGCACTCGCAAGCTCTGTTCTGCTTTCAAGGCCTCTATTCAGGTGGTACATAATCATGGCACACATAAAAAACCCTTCTTAGAAAAAAAAGAGCAGAAAAATGGTCCATACAGCTAAAATTCTTTGGAAAGCAGTTTGTGCGCACTCGCAAGCTCTGTTCTGCTTTCAAGGCCTCTATTCAGGTGGTACATAATCATGGCACACATAAAAAACCCTTCTTAGAAAAAAAAGAGCAGAAAAAAGGTCCATACAACTAAAATTCTTTGGAAAGCAGTATGTGCGCACTCGCAAGCTCTGTTTTGCTTTCAAGGCCTCTATTCAGGTAGTACATAATCATGGCACACATAAAAAACCCTTCTTAGAAAAAAAAGAGCTGGAAAATGGTCCATACAGCTAAAATTCTTTGGAAAGCAGTTTGTGCGCACTCGCAAGCTCTGTTTTGCTTTCAAGGCCTCAGGTAGTACATATTCATGGCACACATAAAAAACCCTTCTTAGAAAAAAAAAGCAGAAAATTGGTCCATACAGCTAAAATTCTTTGGAAAGCAGTTTGTGCGCACTCACAAGCTCTGTTTTGCTTTCAAGGCCTCTATTCAGGTGGTACATAATCATGGCACACATAAAAAACCCTTCTTAGAAAAAAAAAGAGCAGAAAAAAGGTCCATACAGCTAAAATTCTTTGGAAAGCAGTATGTACGCACTCGCAAGCTCTGTTTTGCTTTCAAGGCCTCTATTCAGGTAGTACATAATCATGGCACACATAAAAAACCCTTCTTAGAAAAAAAAGAGCAGAACAATGGTCCATACAGCTAAAATTCTTTGGAAAGCAGTTTGTGCGCACTCGCAAGCTCTGTTCTCCTTTCAAGGCCTCTATTGAGGTAGTACATAATCATGGCACACATAAAAAACCCTTCTTAGAAAAGAAAAGAGCAGAAAAATGGTCCATACAGCTAAAATTCTTTGGAAAGCAGTTTGTGCGCACTCGCTAGCTCTGTTTTGCTTTCAAGGCCTCTATTCAGGTAGTACATAATCATGGCACACATAAAAAACCCTTCTTAGAAAAAAAAGAGCAGAAAAATGGTCCATACAGCTAACATTCTTTGGAAAGCAGTTTGTGCGCACTCGCAAGCTCTGATCTGCTTTCAAGGCCTCTATTCAGGTAGTACATAATGATGGCACACATAAAAAAACCCTTCTTAGAAAAAAAAGAGCAGAAAAATGGTCCATACAGCTAACATTCTTTGGAAAGCAGTTTGTGCGCACTCGCAAGCTCTGATCTGCTTTCAAGGCCTCTATTCAGGTAGTACATAATCATGGCACACGTAAAAAACCCTTAGAAAAATAAGAGCAGAAAAATGGTCCATACAGCTAAAATTCTTTGGAAAGCAGTTTGTGCGCACTCGCAAGCTCTGTTCTGCTTTCAAGGCCTCTATTCAGGTGGTACATAATCATGGCACACATAAAAAACCCTTCTTACAAAAAAAAAGAGCAGAAAAATGGTCCATACAGCTAAAATTCTTTGGAAAGCAGTTTGTGCGCACTCGCAAGCTCTGTTTTGCTTTCAAGGCCTCTATTCAGGTAGTACATAATCATGGCACACATAAAAAAACCCTTCTTAGAAAAAAAGAGCAGAACAATGGTCCATACAGCTAAAATTCTTTGGAAAGCAGTTTGTGCGCACTCGCAAGCTCTGTTTGCTTTCAAGGCCTCAGGTAGTACATATTCATGGCACACATAAAAAACCCTTCTTAGAAAAAAAGAGCAGAAAAATGGTCCACACAGCTAAAATTCTTTGGAAAGCAGTTTGTGCGCACTCGCAAGCTCTGTTCTGCTTTCAAGGCCTCTATTCAGGTGGTACATAATCATGGCACACATAAAAAACCCTTCTTACAAAAAAAAGAGCAGAAAAATGGTCCATACAGCTAAAATTCTTTGGAAAGCAGTTTGTGCGCACTCGCAAGCTCTGTTTTCCTTTCAAGGCCTCTATTCAGGTAGTACATAATCATGGCACACATAAAAAAACCCTTCTTAGAAAAAAAAGAGCAGAACAATGGTCCATACAGCTAAAATTCTTTGGAAAGCAGTTTGTGCGCACTCGCAAGCTCTGTTCTCCTTTCAAGGCCTCTATTGAGGTAGTACATAATCATGGCATACATAAAAAACCCTTCTTAGAAAATAAAAGAGCAGAAAAATGGTCCATACAGCTAAAATTCTTTGGAAAGCAGTTTGTGCGCACTCGCTAGCTCTGTTTTGCTTTCAAGGCCTCTATTCAGGTAGTACATAATCATGGCACACATAAAAAACCCTTCTTAGAAAAAAAAGAGCAGAAAAATGGTCCATACAGCTAACATTCTTTGGAAAGCAGTTTGTGCGCACTCGCAAGCTCTGATCTGCTTTCAAGGCCTCTATTCAGGTAGTACATAATGATGGCACACATAAAAAACCCTTCTTAGAAAAAAAAGAGCAGAAAAATGGTCCATACAGCTAAAATTCTTTGGAAAGCAGTTTGTGCGCACTCGCAAGCTCTGATCTGCTTTCAAGGCCTCTATTCAGGTAGTACATTATCATGGCACACGTAAAAAACCCTTAGAAAAAAAAGAGCAGAAAAATGGTCCATACAGCTAAAATTCTTTGGAAAGCAGTTTGTGCGCACTCGCAAGCTCTGTTCTGCTTTCAAGGCCTCTATTCAGGTGGTACATAATCATGGCACACATAAAAAACCCTTCTTAGAAAAAAAAAGAACAGAAAAATGGTCCATACAGCTAAAATTCTTTGGAAAGCCGTTTGTGCGCACTCGCAAGCTCTGTTTTGCTTTCAAGGCCTCTATTCAGGTAGTACATAATCATGGCACACATAAAAAACCCTTCTTAGAAAAAAAGAGCAGAAAAATGGTCCATACAGCTAAAATTCTTTGGAAAGCAGTTTGTGCGCACTCGCAAGCTCTGATCTGCTTTAAAGGCCTCTATTCAGGTAGTACATAATCATGGCACACATAAAAAACTCTTAGAAAAAAAAGAGCAGAAAAATGGTCCATACAGCTAAAATTCTTTGGAAAGCAGTTTGTGCGCACTCGCAAGCTCTGTTCTGCTTTCAAGGCCTCTATTGAGGTAGTACATAATCATGGCACACATAAAAAACCCTTCTTAGAAAATAAAAGAGCAGAAAAATGATCCATACAGCTAAAATTCTTTGAAAAGCAGTTTGTGCGCACTCGCAAGCTCTGTTTTGCTTTCAAGGCCTATATTCAGGTAGTACATAATCATGGCACACATAAAAAACCCTTCTTAGAAAAAAAAGAGCAGAAAAATGGCCCATACAGCTAAAATTCTTTGGAAAGCAGTTTGTGCGCACTCGCAAGCTCTGTTCTGCTTTCAAGGCCTCTATTCAGGTAGTACATAATCATGGCACACATAAAAAACCCTTCTTAGAAAAAAAAAGAGCAGAAAAATGGTCCATACAGCTAAAATTCTTTGGAAAGCAGTTTGTGCGCACTCGCAAGCTTTGTTCTGCTTTCAAGGCCTCTATTCAGGTGTACATAATCATGGCACACATAAAAAACCCTTCTTAGAAAAAAAAGGAGCAGAAAAATGGTCCATACAGCTAAAATTCTTTGGAAAGCAGTTTGTGCGCACTCGCAAGCTCTGTTTTGCTTTCAAGGCCTCTATTCAGGTAGTACATAATCATGGCACACATAAAAAACCCTTCCTTAGAAAAAAAAGAGCAGAAAAATGGCCCATACAGCTAAAATTCTTTGGAAAGCAGTTTGTGCGCACTCGCAAGCTCTGTTCTGCTTTCAAGGCCTCTATTGAGGTAGTACATAATCATGGCACACATAAAAAACCCTTCTTAGAAAATAAAAGAGCAGAAAAATGGTCCATACAGCTAAAATTCTTTGAAAAGCAGTTTGTGCGCACTCGCAAGCTCTGTTCTGCTTTCAAGGCCTCTATTGAGGTAGTACATAATCATGGCACACATAAAAAACCCTTCTTAGAAAATAAAAGAGCAGAAAAATGGTCCATACAGCTAAAATTCTTTGAAAAGCAGTTTGTGCGCACTCGCAAGCTCTGTTTTGCTTTCAAGGCCTCTATTCAGGCAGTACATAATCATGGCACACATAAAAAACCCTTCTTAGAAAAAAAAGAGCAGAAAAAAGGTCCATACAGCTAAAATTCTTTGGAAAGCAGTATGTGCGCACTCGCAAGCTCTGTTTTGCTTTCAAGGCCTCTATTCAGGTAGTACATAATCATGGCACACATAAAAACCCTTCTTACAAAAAAAAGAGCAGAAAAATGGTCCATACAGCTAAAATTCTTTGGAAAGCAGTTTGTGCGCACTCGCAAGCTCTGTTTTGCTTTCAAGGCCTCTATTCAGGTGGTACATAATCATGGCACACATAAAAAACCTTCTTAGAAAAAAAAGAGCAGAAAAAAGGTCCATACAGCTAAAATTCTTTGGAAAGCAGTATGTGCGCACTCGCAAGCTCTGTTTTGCTTTCAAGGCCTCTATTCAGGTGGTACATAATCATGGCACACATAAAAAAACCTTCTTAGAAAAAAAAAGAGCAGAAAAAAGGTCCATACAGCTAAAATTCTTTGGAAAGCAGTATGTGCGCACTCGCAAGCTCTGTTTTGCTTTCAACGCCTCTATTCAGGTAGTACATAATCATGGCACACATAAAAAACCCTTCTTAGAAAAAAAAAAGAGCAGGAAAATGGTCCATACAGCTAACATTCTTTGGAAAGCAGTTTGTGCGCACTCGCAAGCTCTGATCTGCTTTCAAGGCCTCTATTCAGGTAGTACATAATGATGGCACACATAAAAAACCCTTAGAAAAAAAAAGAGCAGAAAAATGGTTCATACAGCTAAAATTCTTTGGAAAGCAGTTTGTGCGCACTCGCAAGCTCTGATCTGCTTTCAAGGCCTCTATTCAGGTAGTACATAATCATGGCACACGTAAAAAACCCTTAGAAAAAAAAGAGCAGAAAAATGGTCCATACAGCTAAAATTCTTTGGAAAGCAGTTTGTGCGCACTCGCAAGCTCTGTTCTGCTTTCAAGGCCTCTATTCAGGTGGTACATAATCATGGCACACATAAAAAACCCTTCTTAGAAAAAAAAGAGCAGAAAAATGGTCCATACAGCTAAAATTCTTTGGAAAGCAGTTTGTGCGCACTCGCAAGCTCTGTTCTGCTTTCAAGGCCTCTATTCAGGTGGTACATAATCATGGCACACATAAAAAACCCTTCTTAGAAAAAAAAAGAGCAGAAAAAAGGTCCATACAACTAAAATTCTTTGGAAAGCAGTATGTGCGCACTCGCAAGCTCTGTTTTGCTTTCAAGGCCTCTATTCAGGTAGTACATAATCATGGCACACATAAAAAACCCTTCTCAGAAAACAAAGAGCAGGAAAATGGTCCATACAGCTAAAATTCTTTGGAAAGCAGTTTGTGCGCACTCGCAAGCTCTGTTTTGCTTTCAAGGCCTCAGGTAGTACATATTCATGGCACACATAAAAAACCCTTCTTAGAAAAAAAAAGCAGAAAAATGGTCCATACAGCTAAAATTCTTTGGAAAGCAGTTTGTGCGCACTCGCAAGCTCTGTTTTGCTTTCAAGGCCTCTATTCAGGTGGTACATAATCATGGCACACATAAAAAACCCTTCTTAGAAAAAAAGAGCAGAAAAAAGGTCCATACAGCTAAAATTCTTTGGAAAGCAGTATGTGCGCACTCGCAAGCTCTGTTTTGCTTTCAAGGCCTCTATTCAGGTAGTACATAATCATGGCACACATAAAAACCCTTCTTAGAAAAAAAAGAGCAGGAAAATGGTCCATACAGCTAAAATTCTTTTGAAAGCAGTTTGTGCGCACTCGCAAGCTCTGTTTTGCTTTCAAGGCCTCAGGTAGTACATATTCATGGCACACATAAAAAACCCTTCTTAGAAAAAAAAAACAGAAAAATGGTCCATACAGCTAAAATTCTTTGGAAAGCAGTTTGTGCGCACTCGCAAGCTCTGTTTTGCTTTCAAGGCCTCTATTCAGGTAGTACATAATCATGGCACACATAAAAAACCCTTCTTAGAAAAAAAAGAGCAGAAAAATGGTCCACACAGCTAAAATTCTTTGGAAAGCAGTTTGTGCGCACTCGCAAGCTCTGTTCTGCTTTCAAGGCCTCTATTCAGGTGGTACATAATCATGGCACACATAAAAAACCCTTCTTACAAAAAAAAAGAGCAGAAAAATGGTCCATACAGCTTAAATTCTTTGGAAAGCAGTTTGTGCGCACTCGCAAGCTCTGTTTTGCTTTCAAGGCCTCTATTCAGGTAGTACATAATCATGGCACACATAAAAAAACCCTTCTTAGAAAAAAAAGAGCAGAACAATGGTCCATACAGCTAAAATTCTTTGGAAAGCAGTTTGTGCGCACTCGCAAGCTCTGTTCTCCTTTCAAGGCCTCTATTGAGGTAGTACATAATCATGGCACACATAAAAAACCCTTCTTAGAAAATAAAAGAGCAGAAAAATGGTCCATACAGCTAAAATTCTTTGGAAAGCAGTTTGTGCGCACTCGCAAGCTCTGTTCTGCTTTCAAGGCCTCTATTCAGGTGGTACATAATCATGGCACACATAAAAAACCCTTCTTAGAAAAAAAGAGCAGAAAAATGGTCCATACAGCTAAAATTCTTTGGAAAGCAGTTTGTGCGCACTCGCAAGCTCTGATCTGCTTTCAAGGCCTCTATTCAGGTAGTACATAATCATGGCACACGTAAAAAACCCTTAGAAAAAAAAGAGCAGAAAAATGGTCCATGCAGCTAAAATTCTTTGGAAAGCAGTTTGTGCGCACTCGCAATCTCTGTTCTGCTTTCAAGGCCTCTATTCAGGTGGTACATAATCATGGCACACATAAAAAACCCTTCTTAGAAAAAAAAAGAGCAGAAAAAAGGTCCATACAGCTAAAATTCTTTGGAAAGCAGTATGTGCGCACTCGCAAGCTCTGTTTTGCTTTCAAGGCCTCTATTCAGGTGGTACATAATCATGGCACACATAAAAAACCCTTCTTAGAAAAAAAAAGCAGAAAAATGGTCCATACAGCTAAAATTCTTTGGAAAGCAGTTTGTGCGCACTCGCAAGCTCTGTTTTGCTTTCAAGGCCTCTATTCAGGTGGTACATAATCATGGCACACATAAAAAACCCTTCTTAGAAAAAAAAAGCAGAAAAATGGTCCATACAGCTAAAATTCTTTGGAAAGCAGTTTGTGCGCACTCGCAAGCTCTGTTTTGCTTTCAAGGCCTCTATTCAGGTGGTACATAATCATGGCACACATAAAAAACCCTTCTTAGAAAAAAAAAGCAGAAAAATGGTCCATACAGCTAAAATTCTTTGGAAAGCAGTTTGTGCGCACTCGCAAGCTCTGTTTTGCTTTCAAGGCCTCTATTCAGGTGGTACATAATCATGGCACACATAAAAAACACCTTCTTAGAAAAAAAAAGAGCAGAAAAAAGGTCCATACAGCTAAAATTCTTTGGAAAGCAGTATGTGCGCACTCGCAAGCTCTGTTTTGCTTTCAAGGCCTCTATTCAGGTGGTACATAATCATGGCACACATAAAAAAACCTTCTTAGAAAAAAAAGAGCAGAAAAAAGGTCCATACAGCTAAAATTCTTTGGAAAGCAGTATGTGCGCACTCGCAAGCTCTGTTTTGCTTTCAAGGCCTCTATTCAGGTAGTACATAATCATGGCACACATAAAAAACCCTTCTTAGAAAAAAAAGAGCAGGAAAATGGTCCATACAGCTAAAATTCTTTGGAAAGCAGTTTGTGCGCACTCGCAAGCTCTGTTCTGCTTTCAAGGCCTCTATTCAGGTGGTACATAATCATGGCACACATAAAAAACCCTTCTTAGAAAAAAAGAGCAGAAAAATGGTCCATACAGCTAAAATTCTTTGGAAAGCAGTTTGTGCGCACTCGCAAGCTCTGTTCTGCTTTCAAGGCCTCTATTCAGGTGGTACATAATCATGGCACACATAAAAAACCCTTCTTAGAAAAAAAAGAGCAGAAAAAAGGTCCATACAACTAAAATTTTTTGGAAAGCAGTATGTGCGCACTCGCAAGCTCTGTTTTGCTTTCAAGGCCTCTATTCAGGTGGTACATAATCATGGCACACATAAAAAAACCTTCTTAGAAAAAAAAAGAGCAGAAAAAAGGTCCATACAGCTAAAATTCTTTGGAAAGCAGTATGTGCGCACTCGCAAGCTCTGTTTTGCTTTCAAGGCCTCTATTCAGGTGGTACATAATCATGGCACACATAAAAAAAACTTCTTAGAAAAAAAAAAGAGCAGAAAAAAGGTCCATACAGCTAAAATTCTTTGGAAAGCAGTTTGTGCGCACTCGCAAGCTCTGTTCTGCTTTCAAGGCCTCTATTCAGGTGGTACATAATCATGGCACACATAAAAAACCCTTCTTAGAAAAAAAGAGCAGAAAAATGGTCCATACAGCTAAAATTCTTTGGAAAGCAGTTTGTGCGCACTCGCAAGCTCTGTTCTGCTTTCAAGGCCTCTATTCAGGTGGTACATAATCATGGCACACATAAAAAACCCTTCTTAGAAAAAAAAAGCAGAAAAATGGTCCATACAGCTAAAATTCTTTGGAAAGCAGTTTGTGCGCACTCGCAAGCTCTGTTTTGCTTTCAAGGCCTCTATTCAGGTGGTACATAATCATGGCACACATAAAAAAACCTTCTTAGAAAAAAAAAAGAGCAGAAAAAAGGTCCATACAGCTAAAATTCTTTGGAAAGCAGTATGTGCGCACTCGCAAGCTCTGTTTTGCTTTCAAGGCCTCTATTCAGGTGGTACATAATCATGGCACACATAAAAAAACCTTCTTAGAAAAAAAAAGAGCAGAAAAAAGGTCCATACAGCTAAAATTCTTTGGAAAGCAGTATGTGCGCACTCGCAAGCTCTGTTTTGCTTTCAAGGCCTCTATTCAGGTAGTACATAATCATGGCACACATAAAAAACCCTTCTTAGAAAAAAAAGAGCAGGAAAATGGTCCATACAGCTAAAATTCTTTGGAAAGCAGTTTGTGCGCACTCGCAAGCTCTGTTTTGCTTTCAAGGCCTCAGGTAGTACATATTCATAGCACACATAAAAAACCCTTCTTAGAAAAAAAAAGCAGAAAAATGGTCCATACAGCTAAAATTCTTTGGAAAGCAGTTTGTGCGCACTCACAAGCTCTGTTTTGCTTTCAAGGCCTCTATTCAGGTGGTACATAATCATGGCACACATAAAAAACCCTTCTTAGAAAAAAAAAGAGCAGAAAAAAGGTCCATACAGCTAAAATTCTTTGGAAAGCAGTATGTGCGCACTCGCAAGCTCTGTTTTGCTTTCAAGGCCTCTATTCAGGTAGTACATAATCATGGCACACATAAAAACCCTTCTTAGAAAAAAAAGAGCAGGAAAATGGTCCATACAGCTAAAATTCTTTTGAAAGCAGTTTGTGCGCACTCGCAAGCTCTGTTTTGCTTTCAAGGCCTCAGGTAGTACATATTCATGGCACACATAAAAAACCCTTCTTAGAAAAAAAAGAGCAGAAAAATGGTCCACACAGCTAAAATTCTTTGGAAAGCAGTTTGTGCGCACTCGCTAGCTCTGTTTTGCTTTCAAGGCCTCTATTCAGGTAGTACATAATCATGGCACACATAAAAAACCCTTCTTAGAAAAAAAAAGAGCAGAAAAATGGTCCATACAGCTAACATTCTTTGGAAAGCAGTTTGTGCGCACTCGCAAGCTCTGATCTGCTTTCAAGGCCTCTATTCAGGTAGTACATAATCATGGCACACGTAAAAAACCCTTAGAAAAAAAAGAGCAGAAAAATGGTCCATACAGCTAAAATTCTTTGGAAAGCAGTTTGTGCGCACTCGCTAGCTCTGTTTTGCTTTCAAGGCCTCTATTCAGGTAGTACATAATCATGGCACACATAAAAAACCCTTCTTAGAAAAAAAAGAGCAGAAAAATGGTCCATACAGCTAACATTCTTTGGAAAGCAGTTTGTGCGCACTCGCAAGCTCTGATCTGCTTTCAAGGCCTCTATTCAGGTAGTACATAATCATGGCACACGTAAAAAACCCTTAGAAAAAAAAGAGCAGAAAAATGGTCCATACAGCTAAAATTCTTTGGAAAGCAGTTTGTGCGCACTCGCAAGCTCTGTTCTGCTTTCAAGGCCTCTATTCAGGTGGTACATAATCATGGCACACATAAAAAACCCTTCTTAGAAAAAAAAGAGCAGAAAAATGGTCCATACAGCTAAAATTCTTTGGAAAGCAGTTTGTGCGCACTCGCAAGCTCTGTTTTGCTTTCAAGGCCTCAGGTAGTACACATTCATAGCACACATAAAAAACCCTTCTTAGAAAAAAAAAGCAGAAAAATGGTCCATACAGCTAAAATTCTTTGGAAAGCAGTTTGTGCGCACTCACAAGCTCTGTTTTGCTTTCAAGGCCTCTATTCAGGTGGTACATAATCATGGCACACATAAAAAACCCTTCTTAGAAAAAAAAAGAGCAGAAAAAAGGTCCATACAGCTAAAATTCTTTGGAAAGCAGTATGTGCGCACTCGCAAGCTCTGTTTTGCTTTCAAGGCCTCTATTCAGGTAGTACATAATCATGGCACACATAAAAACCCTTCTTAGAAAAAAAAGAGCAGGAAAATGGTCCATACAGCTAAAATTCTTTTGAAAGCAGTTTGTGCGCACTCGCAAGCTCTGTTTTGCTTTCAAGGCCTCAGGTAGTACATATTCATGGCACACATAGAAAACCCTTCTTAGAAAAAAAAGAGCAGAAAAATGGTCCACACAGCTAAAATTCTTTGGAAAGCAGTTTGTGCGCACTCGCTAGCTCTGTTTTGCTTTCAAGGCCTCTATTCAGGTAGTACATAATCATGGCACACATAAAAAACCCTTCTTAGAAAAAAAAAGAGCAGAAAAATGGTCCATACAGCTAACATTCTTTGGAAAGCAGTTTGTGCGCACTCGCAAGCTCTGATCTGCTTTCAAGGCCTCTATTCAGGTAGTACATAATCATGGCACACGTAAAAAACCCTTAGAAAAAAAAGAGCAGAAAAATGGTCCATACAGCTAAAATTCTTTGGAAAGCAGTTTGTGCGCACTCGCTAGCTCTGTTTTGCTTTCAAGGCCTCTATTCAGGTAGTACATAATCATGGCACACATAAAAAACCCTTCTTAGAAAAAAAAGAGCAGAAAAATGGTCCATACAGCTAACATTCTTTGGAAAGCAGTTTGTGCGCACTCGCAAGCTCTGATCTGCTTTCAAGGCCTCTATTCAGGTAGTACATAATCATGGCACACGTAAAAAACCCTTAGAAAAAAAAGAGCAGAAAAATGGTCCATACAGCTAAAATTCTTTGGAAAGCAGTTTGTGCGCACTCGCAAGCTCTGTTCTGCTTTCAAGGCCTCTATTCAGGTGGTACATAATCATGGCACACATAAAAAACCCTTCTTAGAAAAAAAAGAGCAGAAAAATGGTCCATACAGCTAAAATTCTTTGGAAAGCAGTTTGTGCGCACTCGCAAGCTCTGTTCTGCTTTCAAGGCCTCTATTCAGGTGGTACATAATCATGGCACACATAAAAAACCCTTCTTAGAAAAAAAAGAGCAGAAAAAAGGTCCATACAACTAAAATTCTTTGGAAAGCAGTATGTGCGCACTCGCAAGCTCTGTTTTGCTTTCAAGGCCTCTATTCAGGTAGTACATAATCATGGCACACATAAAAAACCCTTCTTAGAAAAAAAAGAGCAGGAAAATGGTCCATACAGCTAAAATTCTTTGGAAAGCAGTTTGTGCGCACTCGCAAGCTCTGTTTTGCTTTCAAGGCCTCAGGTAGTACATATTCATGGCACACATAAAAAACCCTTCTTAGAAAAAAAAAGCAGAAAAATGGTCCATACAGCTAAAATTCTTTGGAAAGCAGTTTGTGCGCACTCACAAGCTCTGTTTTGCTTTCAAGGCCTCTATTCAGGTGGTACATAATCATGGCACACATAAAAAACCCTTCTTAGAAAAAAAAAGAGCAGAAAAAAGGTCCATACAGCTAAAATTCTTTGGAAAGCAGTATGTGCGCACTCGCAAGCTCTGTTTTGCTTTCAAGGCCTCTATTCAGGTAGTACATAATCATGGCACACATAAAAAACCCTTCTTAGAAAAAAAAGAGCAGAACAATGGTCCATACAGCTAAAATTCTTTGGAAAGCAGTTTGTGCGCACTCGCAAGCTCTGTTCTCCTTTCAAGGCCTCTATTGAGGTAGTACATAATCATGGCACACATAAAAAACCCTTCTTAGAAAAGAAAAGAGCAGAAAAATGGTCCATACAGCTAAAATTCTTTGGAAAGCAGTTTGTGCGCACTCGCTAGCTCTGTTTTGCTTTCAAGGCCTCTATTCAGGTAGTACATAATCATGGCACACATAAAAAACCCTTCTTAGAAAAAAAAGAGCAGAAAAATGGTCCATACAGCTAACATTCTTTGGAAAGCAGTTTGTGCGCACTCGCAAGCTCTGATCTGCTTTCAAGGCCTCTATTCAGGTAGTACATAATGATGGCACACATAAAAAAACCCTTCTTAGAAAAAAAAGAGCAGAAAAATGGTCCATACAGCTAAAATTCTTTGGAAAGCAGTTTGTGCGCACTCGCAAGCTCTGTTCTGCTTTCAAGGCCTCTATTCAGGTGGTACATAATCATCGCACACATAAAAAACCCTTCTTACAAAAAAAAGAGCAGAAAAATGGTCCATACAGCTAAAATTCTTTGGAAAGCAGTTTGTGCGCACTCGCAAGCTCTGTTTTGCTTTCAAGGCCTCTATTCAGGTAGTACATAATCATGGCACACATAAAAAAACCCTTCTTAGAAAAAAAAGAGCAGAACAATGGTCCATACAGCTAAAATTCTTTGGAAAGCAGTTTGTGCGCACTCGCAAGCTCTGTTTTGCTTTCAAGGCCTCAGGTAGTACATATTCATGGCACACATAAAAAACCCTTCTTAGAAAAAAAAGAGCAGAAAAATGGTCCACACAGCTAAAATTCTTTGGAAAGCAGTTTGTGCGCACTCGCAAGCTCTGTTCTGCTTTCAAGGCCTCTATTCAGGTGGTACATAATCATGGCACACATAAAAAACCCTTCTTACAAAAAAAAGAGCAGAAAAATGGTCCATACAGCTAAAATTCTTTGGAAAGCAGTTTGTGCGCACTCGCAAGCTCTGTTTTGCTTTCAAGGCCTCTATTCAGGTAGTACATAATCATGGCACACATAAAAAAACCCTTCTTAGAAAAAAAAGAGCAGAACAATGGTCCATACAGCTAAAATTCTTTGGAAAGCAGTTTGTGCGCACTCGCAAGCTCTGTTCTCCTTTCAAGGCCTCTATTGAGGTAGTACATAATCATGGCATACATAAAAAACCCTTCTTAGAAAATAAAAGAGCAGAAAAATGGTCCATACAGCTAAAATTCTTTGGAAAGCAGTTTGTGCGCACTCGCTAGCTCTGTTTTGCTTTCAAGGCCTCTATTCAGGTAGTACATAATCATGGCACACATAAAAAACCCTTCTTAGAAAAAAAAGAGCAGAAAAATGGTCCATACAGCTAACATTCTTTGGAAAGCAGTTTGTGCGCACTCGCAAGCTCTGATCTGCTTTCAAGGCCTCTATTCAGGTAGTACATAATGATGGCACACATAAAAAACCCTTCTTAGAAAAAAAAGAGCAGAAAAATGGTCCATACAGCTAAAATTCTTTGGAAAGCAGTTTGTGCGCACTCGCAAGCTCTGATCTGCTTTCAAGGCCTCTATTCAGGTAGTACATTATCATGGCACACGTAAAAAACCCTTAGAAAAAAAAGAGCAGAAAAATGGTCCATACAGCTAAAATTCTTTGGAAAGCAGTTTGTGCGCACTCGCAAGCTCTGTTCTGCTTTCAAGGCCTCTATTCAGGTGGTACATAATCATGGCACACATAAAAAACCCTTCTTAGAAAAAAAAAGAACAGAAAAATGGTCCATACAGCTAAAATTCTTTGGAAAGCAGTTTGTGCGCAATCGCAAGCTCTGTTCTGCTTTCAAGGCCTCTATTCAGGTGGTACATAATCATGGCACACATAAAAAACCCTTCTTAGAAAAAAAAGAGCAGAAAAATGGTCCATACAGCTAAAATTCTTTGGAAAGCAGTTTGTGCGCACTCGCAAGCTCTGTTTTGCTTTCAAGGCCTCTATTCAGGTAGTACATAATCATGGCACACATAAAAAAAACCTTCTTAGAAAAAAACGAGCAGAACAATGGTCCATACAGCTAAAATTCGTTGGAAAGCAGTTTGTGCGCACTCGCAAGCTCTGTTTTGCTTTCAAGGCCTCTATTCAGGTAGTACATAATCATGGCACACATAAAAAAACCCTTAGAAAAAAACGAGCAGAACAATGGTCCATACAGCTAAAATTCTTTGGAAAGCAGTTTGTGCGCACTCGCAAGCTCTGATTTGCTTTCAAGGCCTCTATTCAGGTAGTACATAATCATGGCACACATAAAAAACCCTTAGAAAAAAAAGAGCAGAACAATGGTCCATACAGCTAAAATTCTTTGGAAAGCAGTTTGTGCGCACTCGCAAGCTTTGTTCTCCTTTCAAGGCCTCTATTGAGGTAGTACATAATCATGGCACACATAAAAAACCCTTCTTAGAAAATAGAAGAGCAGAAAAATGGTCCATACAGCTAAAATTCTTTGAAAAGCAGTTTGTGCGCACTCGCAAGCTCTGTTCTGCTTTCAAGGCCTCTATTGAGGTAGTACATAATCATGGCACACATAAAAAACCCTTCTTAGAAAATAAAAGAGCAGAAAAATGGTCCATACAGCTAAAATTCTTTGAAAAGCAGTTTGTGCGCACTCGCAAGCTCTGTTCTGCTTTCAAGGCCTCTATTGAGGTAGTACATAATCATGGCACACATAAAAAACCCTTCTTAGAAAATAAAAGAGCAGAAAAATTCTCCATACAGCTAAAATTCTTTGAAAAGCAGTTTGGGCGCACTCGCAAGCTCTGTTTTGCTTTCAAGGCCTCTATTCAGGTAGTACATAATCATGGCACACATAAAAAACCCTTCTTAGAAAAAAAAGAGCAGAAAAATGGTCCATACAGCTAAAATTCTTTGGAAAGCAGTTTGTGCGCACTCGCAAGCTCTGTTCTGCTTTCAAGGCCTCTATTCAGGTAGTACATAATCATGGCACACATAAAAAACCCTTCTTAAAAAAAAAGAGCAGAAAAATGGTCCATACAGCTAAAATTCTTTGGAAAGCAGTTTGTGCGCACTCGCAAGCTCTGATCTGCTTTCAAGGCCTCTATTCAGGTAGTACATAATCATGGCACACATAAAAAACCCTTCTTAGAAAAAAAAGAGCAGAAAAATGGTCCATACAGCTAAAATTCTTTGGAAAGCAGTTTGTGCGCACTCGCAAGCTCTGTTCTGCTTTCAAGGACTCTATTCAGGTAGTACATAATCATGGCACACATAAAAAACCCTTCTTAGAAAAAAAAAGAGCAGAAAAATGGTCCATACAGCTAATATTCTTTGGAAAGCAGTTTGTGCGCACTGCAAGCTCTGTTTTGCTTTCAAGGCCTCTATTCAGGTAGTACATAATCATGGCACACATAAAAACCCTTCTTACAAAAAAAAGAGCAGAAAAATGGTCCATACAGCTAAAATTCTTTGGAAAGCAGTTTGTGCGCACTCGCAAGCTCTGTTTTGCTTTCAAGGCCTCTATTCAGGTGGTACATAATCATGGCACACATAAAAAACCTTCTTAGAAAAAAAAGAGCAGAAAAAAGGTCCATACAGCTAAAATTCTTTGGAAAGCAGTATGTGCGCACTCGCAAGCTCTGTTTTGCTTTCAAGGCCTCTATTCAGGTGGTACATAATCATGGCACACATAAAAAAACCTTCTTAGAAAAAAAAAGAGCAGAAAAAAGGTCCATACAGCTAAAATTCTTTGGAAAGCAGTATGTGCGCACTCGCAAGCTCTGTTTTGCTTTCAACGCCTCTATTCAGGTAGTACATAATCATGGCACACATAAAAAACCCTTCTTAGAAAAAAAAAGAGCAGGAAAATGGTCCATACAGCTAACATTCTTTGGAAAGCAGTTTGTGCGCACTCGCAAGCTCTGATCTGCTTTCAAGGCCTCTATTCAGGTAGTACATAATGATGGCACACATAAAAAACCCTTAGAAAAAAAAAGAGCAGAAAAATGGTTCATACAGCTAAAATTCTTTGGAAAGCAGTTTGTGCGCACTCGCAAGCTCTGATCTGCTTTCAAGGCCTCTATTCAGGTAGTACATAATCATGGCACACGTAAAAAACCCTTAGAAAAAAAAGAGCAGAAAAATGGTCCATACAGCTAAAATTCTTTGGAAAGCAGTTTGTGCGCACTCGCAAGCTCTGTTCTGCTTTCAAGGCCTCTATTCAGGTGGTACATAATCATGGCACACATAAAAAACCCTTCTTAGAAAAAAAAGAGCAGAAAAATGGTCCATACAGCTAAAATTCTTTGGAAAGCAGTTTGTGCGCACTCGCAAGCTCTGTTCTGCTTTCAAGGCCTCTATTCAGGTGGTACATAATCATGGCACACATAAAAAACCCTTCTTAGAAAAAAAAAGAGCAGAAAAAAGGTCCATACAACTAAAATACTTTGGAAAGCAGTATGTGCGCACTCGCAAGCTCTGTTTTGCTTTCAAGGCCTCTATTCAGGTAGTACATAATCATGGCACACATAAAAAACCCTTCTCAGAAAACAAAGAGCAGGAAAATGGTCCATACAGCTAAAATTCTTTGGAAAGCAGTTTGTGCGCACTCGCAAGCTCTGTTTTGCTTTCAAGGCCTCAGGTAGTACATATTCATGGCACACATAAAAAACCCTTCTTAGAAAAAAAAACAGAAAAATGGTCCATACAGCTAAAATTCTTTGGAAAGCAGTTTGTGCGCACTCGCAAGCTCTGTTTTGCTTTCAAGGCCTCTATTCAGGTGGTACATAATCATGGCACACATAAAAAACCCTTCTTAGAAAAAAAGAGCAGAAAAAAGGTCCATACAGCTAAAATTCTTTGGAAAGCAGTATGTGCGCACTCGCAAGCTCTGTTTTGCTTTCAAGGCCTCTATTCAGGTAGTACATAATCATGGCACACATAAAAACCCTTCTTAGAAAAAAAAGAGCAGGAAAATGGTCCATACAGCTAAAATTCTTTTGAAAGCAGTTTGTGCGCACTCGCAAGCTCTGTTTTGCTTTCAAGGCCTCAGGTAGTACATATTCATGGCACACATAAAAAACCCTTCTTAGAAAAAAAAAAGCAGAAAAATGGTCCATACAGCTAAAATTCTTTGGAAAGCAGTTTGTGCGCACTCGCAAGCTCTGTTTTGCTTTCAAGGCCTCTATTCAGGTAGTACATAATCATGGCACACATAAAAAACCCTTCTTAGAAAAAAAAGAGCAGAAAAATGGTCCACACAGCTAAAATTCTTTGGAAAGCAGTTTGTGCGCACTCGCAAGCTCTGTTCTGCTTTCAAGGCCTCTATTCAGGTGGTACATAATCATGGCACACATAAAAAACCCTTCTTACAAAAAAAAGAGCAGAAAAATGGTCCATACAGCTTAAATTCTTTGGAAAGCAGTTTGTGCGCACTCGCAAGCTCTGTTTTGCTTTCAAGGCCTCTATTCAGGTAGTACATAATCATGGCACACATAAAAAAACCCTTCTTAGAAAAAAAAGAGCAGAACAATGGTCCATACAGCTAAAATTCTTTGGAAAGCAGTTTGTGCGCACTCGCAAGCTCTGTTCTCCTTTCAAGGCCTCTATTGAGGTAGTACATAATCATGGCACACATAAAAAACCCTTCTTAGAAAATAAAAGAGCAGAAAAATGGTCCATACAGCTAAAATTCTTTGGAAAGCAGTTTGTGCGCACTCGCAAGCTCTGTTCTGCTTTCAAGGCCTCTATTCAGGTGGTACATAATCATGGCACACATAAAAAACCCTTCTTAGAAAAAAAGAGCAGAAAAATGGTCCATACAGCTAAAATTCTTTGGAAAGCAGTTTGTGCGCACTCGCAAGCTCTGATCTGCTTTCAAGGCCTCTATTCAGGTAGTACATAATCATGGCACACGTAAAAAACCCTTAGAAAAAAAAGAGCAGAAAAATGGTCCATGCAGCTAAAATTCTTTGGAAAGCAGTTTGTGCGCACTCGCAAGCTCTGTTCTGCTTTCAAGGCCTCTAGTCAGGTGGTACATAATCATGGCACACATAAAAAACCCTTCTTAGAAAAAAAAAGAGCAGAAAAAAGGTCCATACAGCTAAAATTCTTTGGAAAGCAGTATGTGCGCACTCGCAAGCTCTGTTTTGCTTTCAAGGCCTCTATTCAGGTGGTACATAATCATGGCACACATAAAAAACCCTTCTTAGAAAAAAAAAGCAGAAAAATGGTCCATACAGCTAAAATTCTTTGGAAAGCAGTTTGTGCGCACTCGCAAGCTCTGTTTTGCTTTCAAGGCCTCTATTCAGGTGGTACATAATCATGGCACACATAAAAAACCCTTCTTAGAAAATAAAAGCAGAAAAATGGTCCATACAGCTAAAATTCTTTGGAAAGCAGTTTGTGCGCACTCGCAAGCTCTGTTTTGCTTTCAAGGCCTCTATTCAGGTGGTACATAATCATGGCACACATAAAAAAACCTTCTTAGAAAAAAAAAGAGCAGAAAAAAGGTCCATACAGCTAAAATTCTTTGGAAAGCAGTATGTGCGCACTCGCAAGCTCTGTTTTGCTTTCAAGGCCTCTATTCAGGTGGTACATAATCATGGCACACATAAAAAAAACTTCTTAGAAAAAAAAAAGAGCAGAAAAAAGGTCCATACAGCTAAAATTCTTTGGAAAGCAGTTTGTGCGCACTCGCAAGCTCTGTTCTGCTTTCAAGGCCTCTATTCAGGTGGTACATAATCATGGCACACATAAAAAACCCTTCTTAGAAAAAAAGAGCAGAAAAATGGTCCATACAGCTAAAATTCTTTGGAAAGCAGTTTGTGCGCACTCGCAAGCTCTGTTCTGCTTTCAAGGCCTCTATTCAGGTGGTACATAATCATGGCACACATAAAAAACCCTTCTTAGAAAAAAAAGAGCAGAAAAAAGGTCCATACAACTAAAATTTTTTGGAAAGCAGTATGTGCGCACTCGCAAGCTCTGTTTTGCTTTCAAGGCCTCTATTCAGGTGGTACATAATCATGGCACACATAAAAAACCCTTCTTAGAAAAAAAAAGCAGAAAAATGGTCCATACAGCTAAAATTCTTTGGAAAGCAGTTTGTGCGCACTCGCAAGCTCTGTTTTGCTTTCAAGGCCTCTATTCAGGTGGTACATAATCATGGCACACATAAAAAAACCTTCTTAGAAAAAAAAAGAGCAGAAAAAAGGTCCATACAGCTAAAATTCTTTGGAAAGCAGTATGTGCGCACTCGCAAGCTCTGTTTTGCTTTCAAGGCCTCTATTCAGGTGGTACATAATCATGGCACACATAAAAAAACCTTCTTAGAAAAAAAAAGAGCAGAAAAAAGGTCCATACAGCTAAAATTCTTTGGAAAGCAGTATGTGCGCACTCGCAAGCTCTGTTTTGCTTTCAAGGCCTCTATTCAGGTAGTACATAATCATGGCACACATAAAAAACCCTTCTTAGAAAAAAAAGAGCAGGAAAATGGTCCATACAGCTAAAATTCTTTGGAAAGCAGTTTGTGCGCACTCGCAAGCTCTGTTTTGCTTTCAAGGCCTCAGGTAGTACATATTCATAGCACACATAAAAAACCCTTCTTAGAAAAAAAAAGCAGAAAAATGGTCCATACAGCTAAAATTCTTTGGAAAGCAGTTTGTGCGCACTCACAAGCTCTGTTTTGCTTTCAAGGCCTCTATTCAGGTGGTACATAATCATGGCACACATAAAAAACCCTTCTTAGAAAAAAAAAGAGCAGAAAAAAGGTCCATACAGCTAAAATTCTTTGGAAAGCAGTATGTGCGCACTCGCAAGCTCTGTTTTGCTTTCAAGGCCTCTATTCAGGTAGTACATAATCATGGCACACATAAAAACCCTTCTTAGAAAAAAAAGAGCAGGAAAATGGTCCATACAGCTAAAATTCTTTTGAAAGCAGTTTGTGCGCACTCGCAAGCTCTGTTTTGCTTTCAAGGCCTCAGGTAGTACATATTCATGGCACACATAAAAAACCCTTCTTAGAAAAAAAAGAGCAGAAAAATGGTCCACACAGCTAAAATTCTTTGGAAAGCAGTTTGTGCGCACTCGCTAGCTCTGTTTTGCTTTCAAGGCCTCCATTCAGGTAGTACATAATCATGGCACACATAAAAAACCCTTCTTAGAAAAAAAAAAGAGCAGAAAAATGGTCCATACAGCTAACATTCTTTGGAAAGCAGTTTGTGCGCACTCGCAAGCTCTGATCTGCTTTCAAGGCCTCTATTCAGGTAGTACATAATCATGGCACACGTAAAAAACCCTTAGAAAAAAAAGAGCAGAAAAATGGTCCATACAGCTAAAATTCTTTGGAAAGCAGTTTGTGCGCACTCGCTAGCTCTGTTTTGCTTTCAAGGCCTCTATTCAGGTAGTACATAATCATGGCACACATAAAAAACCCTTCTTAGAAAAAAAAGAGCAGAAAAATGGTCCATACAGCTAACATTCTTTGGAAAGCAGTTTGTGCGCACTCGCAAGCTCTGATCTGCTTTCAAGGCCTCTATTCAGGTAGTACATAATCATGGCACACGTAAAAAACCCTTAGAAAAAAAAGAGCAGAAAAATGGTCCATACAGCTAAAATTCTTTGGAAAGCAGTTTGTGCGCACTCGCAAGCTCTGTTCTGCTTTCAAGGCCTCTATTCAGGTGGTACATAATCATGGCACACATAAAAAACCCTTCTTAGAAAAAAAAGAGCAGAAAAATGGTCCATACAGCTAAAATTCTTTGGAAAGCAGTTTGTGCGCACTCGCAAGCTCTGTTCTGCTTTCAAGGCCTCTATTCAGGTGGTACATAATCATGGCACACATAAAAAACCCTTCTTAGAAAAAAAAGAGCAGAAAAAAGGTCCATACAACTAAAATTCTTTGGAAAGCAGTATGTGCGCACTCGCAAGCTCTGTTTTGCTTTCAAGGCCTCTATTCAGGTAGTACATAATCATGGCACACATAAAAAACCCTTCTTAGAAAAAAAAGAGCAGGAAAATGGTCCATACAGCTACAATTCTTTGGAAAGCAGTTTGTGCGCACTCGCAAGCTCTGTTTTGCTTTCAAGGCCTCAGGTAGTACATATTCATGGCACACATAAAAAACCCTTCTTAGAAAAAAAAAGCAGAAAAATGGTCCATACAGCTAAAATTCTTTGGAAAGCAGTTTGTGCGCACTCACAAGCTCTGTTTTGCTTTCAAGGCCTCTATTCAGGTGGTACATAATCATGGCACACATAAAAAACCCTTCTTAGAAAAAAAAAGAGCAGAAAAAAGGTCCATACAGCTAAAATTCTTTGGAAAGCAGTATGTGCGCACTCGCAAGCTCTGTTTTGCTTTCAAGGCCTCTATTCAGGTAGTACATAATCATGGCACACATAAAAAACCCTTCTTAGAAAAAAAAGAGCAGAACAATGGTCCATACAGCTAAAATTCTTTGGAAAGCAGTTTGTGCGCACTCGCAAGCTCTGTTCTCCTTTCAAGGCCTCTATTGAGGTAGTACATAATCATGGCACACATAAAAAACCCTTCTTAGAAAAGAAAAGAGCAGAAAAATGGTCCATACAGCTAAAATTCTTTGGAAAGCAGTTTGTGCGCACTCGCTAGCTCTGTTTTGCTTTCAAGGCCTCTATTCAGGTAGTACATAATCATGGCACACATAAAAAACCCTTCTTAGAAAAAAAAGAGCAGAAAAATGGTCCATACAGCTAACATTCTTTGGAAAGCAGTTTGTGCGCACTCGCAAGCTCTGATCTGCTTTCAAGGCCTCTATTCAGGTAGTACATAATGATGGCACACATAAAAAAACCCTTCTTAGAAAAAAAAGAGCAGAAAAATGGTCCATACAGCTAACATTCTTTGGAAAGCAGTTTGTGCGCACTCGCAAGCTCTGATCTGCTTTCAAGGCCTCTATTCAGGTAGTACATAATCATGGCACACGTAAAAAACCCTTAGAAAAATAAGAGCAGAAAAATGGTCCATACAGCTAAAATTCTTTGGAAAGCAGTTTGTGCGCACTCGCAAGCTCTGTTCTGCTTTCAAGGCCTCTATTCAGGTGGTACATAATCATGGCACACATAAAAAACCCTTCTTACAAAAAAAAGAGCAGAAAAATGGTCCATACAGCTAAAATTCTTTGGAAAGCAGTTTGTGCGCACTCGCAAGCTCTGTTTTGCTTTCAAGGCCTCTATTCAGGTAGTACATAATCATGGCACACATAAAAAAACCCTTCTTAGAAAAAAAAGAGCAGAACAATGGTCCATACAGCTAAAATTCTTTGGAAAGCAGTTTGTGCGCACTCGCAAGCTCTGTTTTGCTTTCAAGGCCTCAGGTAGTACATATTCATGGCACACATAAAAAACCCTTCTTAGAAAAAAAAGAGCAGAAAAATGGTCCACACAGCTAAAATTCTTTGGAAAGCAGTTTGTGCGCACTCGCAAGCTCTGTTCTGCTTTCAAGGCCTCTATTCAGGTGGTACATAATCATGGCACACATAAAAAACCCTTCTTACAAAAAAAAGAGCAGAAAAATGGTCCATACAGCTAAAATTCTTTGGAAAGCAGTTTGTGCGCACTCGCAAGCTCTGTTTTGCTTTCAAGGCCTCTATTCAGGTAGTACATAATCATGGCACACATAAAAAAACCCTTCTTAGAAAAAAAAGAGCAGAACAATGGTCCATACAGCTAAAATTCTTTGGAAAGCAGTTTGTGCGCACTCGCAAGCTCTGTTCTCCTTTCAAGGCCTCTATTGAGGTAGTACATAATCATGGCATACATAAAAAACCCTTCTTAGAAAATAAAAGAGCAGAAAAATGGTCCATACAGCTAAAATTCTTTGGAAAGCAGTTTGTGCGCACTCGCTAGCTCTGTTTTGCTTTCAAGGCCTCTATTCAGGTAGTACATAATCATGGCACACATAAAAAACCCTTCTTAGAAAAAAAAGAGCAGAAAAATGGTCCATACAGCTAACATTCTTTGGAAAGCAGTTTGTGCGCACTCGCAAGCTCTGATCTGCTTTCAAGGCCTCTATTCAGGTAGTACATAATGATGGCACACATAAAAAACCCTTCTTAGAAAAAAAAGAGCAGAAAAATGGTCCATACAGCTAAAATTCTTTGGAAAGCAGTTTGTGCGCACTCGCAAGCTCTGATCTGCTTTCAAGGCCTCTATTCAGGTAGTACATTATCATGGCACACGTAAAAAACCCTTAGAAAAAAAAGAGCAGAAAAATGGTCCATACAGCTAAAATTCTTTGGAAAGCAGTTTGTGCGCACTCGCAAGCTCTGTTCTGCTTTCAAGGCCTCTATTCAGGTGGTACATAATCATGGCACTCATAAAAAACCCTTCTTAGAAAAAAAAAGAACAGAAAAATGGTCCATACAGCTAAAATTCTTTGGAAAGCAGTTTGTGCGCAATCGCAAGCTCTGTTCTGCTTTCAAGGCCTCTATTCAGGTGGTACATAATCATGGCACACATAAAAAACCCTTCTTAGAAAAAAAAGAGCAGAAAAATGGTCCATACAGCTAAAATTCTTTGGAAAGCAGTTTGTGCGCACTCGCAAGCTCTGTTTTGCTTTCAAGGCCTCTATTCAGGTAGTACATAATCATGGCACACATAAAAAAACCCTTCTTAGAAAAAAACGAGCAGAACAATGGTCCATACAGCTAAAATTCGTTGGAAAGCAGTTTGTGCGCACTCGCAAGCTCTGTTTTGCTTTCAAGGCCTCTATTCAGGTAGTACATAATCATGGCACACATAAAAAAACCCTTAGAAAAAAACGAGCAGAACAATGGTCCATACAGCTAAAATTCTTTGGAAAGCAGTTTGTGCGCACTCGCAAGCTCTGATTTGCTTTCAAGGCCTCTATTCAGGTAGTACATAATCATGGCACACATAAAAAACCCTTAGAAAAAAAAGAGCAGAACAATGGTCCATACAGCTAAAATTCTTTGGAAAGCAGTTTGTGCGCACTCGCAAGCTTTGTTCTCCTTTCAAGGCCTCTATTGAGGTAGTACATAATCATGGCACACATAAAAAACCCTTCTTAGAAAATAGAAGAGCAGAAAAATGGTCCATACAGCTAAAATTCTTTGAAAAGCAGTTTGTGCGCACTCGCAAGCTCTGTTCTGCTTTCAAGGCCTCTATTGAGGTAGTACATAATCATGGCACACATAAAAAACCCTTCTTAGAAAATAAAAGAGCAGAAAAATGGTCCATACAGCTAAAATTCTTTGAAAAGCAGTTTGTGCGCACTCGCAAGCTCTGTTCTGCTTTCAAGGCCTCTATTGAGGTAGTACATAATCATGGCACACATAAAAAACCCTTCTTAGAAAATAAAAGAGCAGAAAAATTCTCCATACAGCTAAAATTCTTTGGAAAGCAGTTTGGGCGCACTCGCAAGCTCTGTTTTGCTTTCAAGGCCTCTATTCAGGTAGTACATAATCATGGCACACATAAAAAACCCTTCTTAGAAAAAAAAGAGCAGAAAAATGGTCCATACAGCTAAAATTCTTTGGAAAGCAGTTTGTGCGCACTCGCAAGCTCTGTTCTGCTTTCAAGGCCTCTATTCAGGTAGTACATAATCATGGCACACATAAAAAACCCTTCTTAAAAAAAAAGAGCAGAAAAATGGTCCATACAGCTAAAATTCTTTGGAAAGCAGTTTGTGCGCACTCGCAAGCTCTGATCTGCTTTCAAGGCCTCTATTCAGGTAGTACATAATCATGGCACACATAAAAAACCCTTCTTAGAAAAAAAAGAGCAGAAAAATGGTCCATACAGCTAAAATTCTTTGGAAAGCAGTTTGTGCGCACTCGCAAGCTCTGTTCTGCTTTCAAGGACTCTATTCAGGTAGTACATAATCATGGCACACATAAAAAACCCTTCTTAGAAAAAAAAAAGAGCAGAAAAATGGTCCATACAGCTAATATTCTTTGGAAAGCAGTTTGTGCGCACTGCAAGCTCTGTTTTGCTTTCAAGGCCTCTATTCAGGTAGTACATATTCATGGCACACATAAAAAACCCTTCTTAGAAAAAAAAAGAGCAGAAAAATGGTCCATACAGCTAAAATTCTTTGGAAAGCAGTTTGTGCGCACTCGCAAGCTCTGATCTGCTTTCAAGGCCTCTATTCAGGTAGTACATAATCATGGCACACATAAAAAACCCTTCTTAGAAAAAAAAGAGCAGAACAATGGTCCATACAGCTAAAATTCTTTGGAAAGCAGTTTGTGCGCACTCGCAAGCTCTGTTTTGCTTTCAAGGCCTCAGGTAGTACATATTCATGGCACACATAAAAAACCCTTCTTAGAAAAAAAAGAGCAGAAAAATGGTCCACACAGCTAAAATTCTTTGGAAAGCAGTTTGTGCGCACTCGCAAGCTCTGTTCTGCTTTCAAGGCCTCTATTCAGGTGGTACATAATCATGGCACACATAAAAAACCCTTCTTACAAAAAAAAGAGCAGAAAAATGGTCCATACAGCTAAAATTCTTTGGAAAGCAGTTTGTGCGCACTCGCAAGCTCTGTTTTGCTTTCAAGGCCTCTATTCAGGTAGTACATAATCATGGCACACATAAAAAAACCCTTCTTAGAAAAAAAAGAGCAGAACAATGGTCCATACAGCTAAAATTCTTTGGAAAGCAGTTTGTGCGCACTCGCAAGCTCTGTTCTCCTTTCAAGGCCTCTATTGAGGTAGTACATAATCATGGCATACATAAAAAACCCTTCTTAGAAAATAAAAGAGCAGAAAAATGGTCCATACAGCTAAAATTCTTTGGAAAGCAGTTTGTGCGCACTCGCTAGCTCTGTTTTGCTTTCAAGGCCTCTATTCAGGTAGTACATAATCATGGCACACATAAAAAACCCTTCTTAGAAAAAAAAGAGCAGAAAAATGGTCCATACAGCTAACATTCTTTGGAAAGCAGTTTGTGCGCACTCGCAAGCTCTGATCTGCTTTCAAGGCCTCTATTCAGGTAGTACATAATGATGGCACACATAAAAAACCCTTCTTAGAAAAAAAAGAGCAGAAAAATGGTCCATACAGCTAAAATTCTTTGGAAAGCAGTTTGTGCGCACTCGCAAGCTCTGATCTGCTTTCAAGACCTCTATTCAGGTAGTACATTATCATGGCACACGTAAAAAACCCTTAGAAAAAAAAGAGCAGAAAAATGGTCCATACAGCTAAAATTCTTTGGAAAGCAGTTTGTGCGCACTCGCAAGCTCTGTTCTGCTTTCAAGGCCTCTATTCAGGTGGTACATAATCATGGCACTCATAAAAAACCCTCTTAGAAAAAAAAGAACAGAAAAATGGTCCATACAGCTAAAATTCTTTGGAAAGCAGTTTGTGCGCAATCGCAAGCTCTGTTCTGCTTTCAAGGCCTCTATTCAGGTGGTACATAATCATGGCACACATAAAAAACCCTTCTTAGAAAAAAAAGAGCAGAAAAATGGTCCATACAGCTAAAATTCTTTGGAAAGCAGTTTGTGCGCACTCGCAAGCTCTGTTTTGCTTTCAAGGCCTCTATTCAGGTAGTACATAATCATGGCACACATAAAAAAACCCTTCTTAGAAAAAAACGAGCAGAACAATGGTCCATACAGCTAAAATTCGTTGGAAAGCAGTTTGTGCGCACTCGCAAGCTCTGTTTTGCTTTCAAGGCCTCTATTCAGGTAGTACATAATCATGGCACACATAAAAAAACCCTTAGAAAAAAACGAGCAGAACAATGGTCCATACAGCTAAAATTCTTTGGAAAGCAGTTTGTGCGCACTCGCAAGCTCTGATTTGCTTTCAAGGCCTCTATTCAGGTAGTACATAATCATGGCACACATAAAAAACCCTTCTTAGAAAAAAAAGAGCAGAAAAATGGTCCATACAGCTAAAATTCTTTGGAAAGCAGTTTGTGCGCACTCGCAAGCTCTGTTCTGCTTTCAAGGCCTCTATTCAGGTAGTACATAATCATGGCACACATAAAAAACCCTTCTTAAAAAAAAAGAGCAGAAAAATGGTCCATACAGCTAAAATTCTTTGGAAAGCAGTTTGTGCGCACTCGCAAGCTCTGATCTGCTTTCAAGGCCTCTATTCAGGTAGTACATAATCATGGCACACATAAAAAACCCTTCTTAGAAAAAAAAGAGCAGAAAAATGGTCCATACAGCTAAAATTCTTTGGAAAGCAGTTTGTGCGCACTCGCAAGCTCTGTTCTGCTTTCAAGGACTCTATTCAGGTAGTACATAATCATGGCACACATAAAAAACCCTTCTTAGAAAAAAAAAAGAGCAGAAAAATGGTCCATACAGCTAATATTCTTTGGAAAGCAGTTTGTGCGCACTGCAAGCTCTGTTTTGCTTTCAAGGCCTCTATTCAGGTAGTACATATTCATGGCACACATAAAAAACCCTTCTTAGAAAAAAAAAGAGCAGAAAAATGGTCCATACAGCTAAAATTCTTTGGAAAGCAGTTTGTGCGCACTCGCAAGCTCTGATCTGCTTTCAAGGCCTCTATTCAGGTAGTACATAATCATGGCACACATAAAAAACCCTTCTTAGAAAAAAAAGAGCAGAACAATGGTCCATACAGCTAAAATTCTTTGGAAAGCAGTTTGTGCGCACTCGCAAGCTCTGTTTTGCTTTCAAGGCCTCAGGTAGTACATATTCATGGCACACATAAAAAACCCTTCTTAGAAAAAAAAGAGCAGAAAAATGGTCCACACAGCTAAAATTCTTTGGAAAGCAGTTTGTGCGCACTCGCAAGCTCTGTTCTGCTTTCAAGGCCTCTATTCAGGTGGTACATAATCATGGCACACATAAAAAACCCTTCTTACAAAAAAAAGAGCAGAAAAATGGTCCATACAGCTAAAATTCTTTGGAAAGCAGTTTGTGCGCACTCGCAAGCTCTGTTTTGCTTTCAAGGCCTCTATTCAGGTAGTACATAATCATGCACACATAAAAAAACCCTTCTTAGAAAAAAAAGAGCAGAACAATGGTCCATACAGCTAAAATTCTTTGGAAAGCAGTTTGTGCGCACTCGCAAGCTCTGTTCTCCTTTCAAGGCCTCTATTGAGGTAGTACATAATCATGGCATACATAAAAAACCTTCTTAGAAAATAAAAGAGCAGAAAAAATGGTCCATACAGCTAAAATTCTTTGGAAAGCAGTTTGTGCGCACTCGCTAGCTCTGTTTTGCTTTCAAGGCCTCTATTCAGGTAGTACATAATCATGGCACACATAAAAAACCCTTCTTAGAAAAAAAAGAGCAGAAAAATGGTCCATACAGCTAACATTCTTTGGAAAGCAGTTTGTGCGCACTCGCAAGCTCTGATCTGCTTTCAAGGCCTCTATTCAGTAGTACATAATGATGGCACACATAAAAAACCCTTCTTAGAAAAAAAAGAGCAGAAAAATGGTCCATACAGCTAAAATTCTTTGGAAAGCAGTTTGTGCGCACTCGCAAGCTCTGATCTGCTTTCAAGACCTCTATTCAGGTAGTACATTATCATGGCACACGTAAAAAACCCTTAGAAAAAAAAGAGCAGAAAAATGGTCCATACAGCTAAAATTCTTTGGAAAGCAGTTTGTGCGCACTCGCAAGCTCTGTTCTGCTTTCAAGGCCTCTATTCAGGTGGTACATAATCATGGCACTCATAAAAAACCCTTCTAGAAAAAAAAAGAACAGAAAAATGGTCCATACAGCTAAATTCTTTGGAAAGCAGTTTGTGCGCAATCGCAAGCTCTGTTCTGCTTTCAAGGCCTCTATTCAGGTGGTACATAATCATGGCACACATAAAAAACCCTTCTTAGAAAAAAAGAGCAGAAAAATGGTCCATACAGCTAAAATTCTTTGGAAAGCAGTTTGTGCGCACTCGCAAGCTCTGTTTTGCTTTCAAGGCCTCTATTCAGGTAGTACATAATCATGGCACACATAAAAAAACCCTCTTAGAAAAAAACGAGCAGAACAATGGTCCATACAGCTAAAATTCGTTGGAAAGCAGTTTGTGCGCACTCGCAAGCTCTGTTTTGCTTTCAAGGCCTCTATTCAGGTAGTACATAATCATGGCACACATAAAAAAACCCTTAGAAAAAAACGAGCAGAACAATGGTCCATACAGCTAAAATTCTTTGGAAAGCAGTTTGTGCGCACTCGCAAGCTCTGATTTGCTTTCAAGGCCTCTATTCAGGTAGTACATAATCATGGCACACATAAAAAACCCTTAGAAAAAAAAGAGCAGAACAATGGTCCATACAGCTAAAATTCTTTGGAAAGCAGTTTGTGCGCACTCGCAAGCTTTGTTCTCCTTTCAAGGCCTCTATTGAGGTAGTACATAATCATGGCACACATAAAAAACCCTTCTTAGAAAATAGAAGAGCAGAAAAATGGTCCATACAGCTAAAATTCTTTGAAAAGCAGTTTGTGCGCACTCGCAAGCTCTGTTCTGCTTTCAAGGCCTCTATTGAGGTAGTACATAATCATGGCACACATAAAAAACCCTTCTTAGAAAATAAAAGAGCAGAAAAATGGTCCATACAGCTAAAATTCTTTGAAAAGCAGTTTGTGCGCACTCGCAAGCTCTGTTCTGCTTTCAAGGCCTCTATTGAGGTAGTACATAATCATGGCACACATAAAAAAACCCTTCTTAGAAAAAAAAGAGCAGAAAAATGGTCCATACAGCTAAAATTCTTTGGAAAGCAGTTTGTGCGCACTCGCAAGCTCTGTTCTGCTTTCAAGGCCTCTATTCAGGTAGTACATAATCATGGCACACATAAAAAACCCTTCTTAAAAAAAAAGAGCAGAAAAATGGTCCATACAGCTAAAATTCTTTGGAAAGCAGTTTGTGCGCACTCGCAAGCTCTGATCTGCTTTCAAGGCCTCTATTCAGGTAGTACATAATCATGGCACACATAAAAAACCCTTCTTAGAAAAAAAAGAGCAGAAAAATGGTCCATACAGCTAAAATTCTTTGGAAAGCAGTTTGTGCGCACTCGCAAGCTCTGTTCTGCTTTCAAGGACTCTATTCAGGTAGTACATAATCATGGCACACATAAAAAACCCTTCTTAGAAAAAA
Organism: Amblyomma maculatum; assembly: GCF_055883805.1. Classification (NCBI taxonomy): domain Eukaryota; kingdom Metazoa; phylum Arthropoda; class Arachnida; order Ixodida; family Ixodidae; genus Amblyomma; species Amblyomma maculatum. Next base: position 94,527 of record NW_028146769.1, on the reverse strand, counting down.
AAAAGAGCAGAAAAATGGTCCATACAGCTAATATTCTTTGGAAAGCAGTTTGTGCGCACTGCAAGCTCTGTTTTGCTTTCAAGGCCTCTATTCAGGTAGTACATATTCATGGCACACATAAAAAACCCTTCTTAGAAAAAAAAAGAGCAGAAAAATGGTCCATACAGCTAAAATTCTTTGGAAAGCAGTTTGTGCGCACTCGCAAGCTCTGATCTGCTTTCAAGGCCTCTATTCAGGTAGTACATAATCATGGCACACATAAAAAACCCTTCTTAGAAAAAAAAGAGCAGAAAAATGGTCCATACAGCTAAAATTCTTTGGAAAGCAGTTTGTGCGCACTCGCAAGCTCTGTTTTGCTTTCAAGGCCTCTATTCAGGTGGTACATAATCATGGCACACATAAAAAAACCTTCTTAGAAAAAAAAAGAGCAGAAAAAAGGTCCATACAGCTAAATTCTTTGGAAAGCAGTATGTGCGCACTCGCAAGCTCTGTTTTGCTTTCAAGGCCTCTATTCAGGTAGTACATAATCATGGCACACATAAAAAACCCTTCTTAGAAAAAAAAAAAGAGCAGGAAAATGGTCCATACAGCTAACATTCTTTGGAAAGCAGTTTGTGCGCACTCGCAAGCTCTGATCTGCTTTCAAGGCCTCTATTCAGGTAGTACATAATCATGGCACACGTAAAAAACCCTTACAAAAAAAAGAGCAGAAAAATGGTCCATACAGCTAAAATTCTTTGGAAAGCAGTTTGTGCGCACTCGCAAGCTCTGTTCTGCTTTCAAGGCCTCTATTCAGGTGGTACATAATCATGGCACACATAAAAAACCCTTCTTAGAAAAAAAAGAGCAGAAAAATGGTCCATACAGCTAAAATTCTTTGGAAAGCAGTTTGTGCGCACTCGCAAGCTTGTTCTGCTTTCAAGGCCTCTATTCAGGTGGTACATAATCATGGCACACATAAAAAACCCTTCTTAGAAAAAAAAGAGCAGAAAAAAGGTCCATACAACTAAAATTCTTTGGAAAGCAGTATGTGCGCACTCGCAAGCTCTGTTTTGCTTTCAAGGCCTCTATTCAGGTAGTACATAATCATGGCACACATAAAAAACCCTTCTTAGAAAAAAAGAGCAGGAAAATGGTCCATACAGCTAAAATTCTTTGGAAAGCAGTTTGTGCGCACTCGCAAGCTCTGTTTTGCTTTCAAGGCCTCAGGTAGTACATATTCATGGCACACATAAAAAACCCTTCTTAGAAAAAAAAAGCAGAAAAATGGTCCATACAGCTAAAATTCTTTGGAAAGCAGTTTGTGCGCACTCACAAGCTCTGTTTTGCTTTCAAGGCCTCTATTCAGGTGGTACATAATCATGGCACACATAAAAAACCCTTCTTAGAAAAAAAAAGAGCAGAAAAAAGGTCCATACAGCTAAAATTCCTTGGAAAGCAGTATGTGCGCACTCGCAAGCTCTGTTTTGCTTTCAAGGCCTCTATTCAGGTAGTACATAATCATGGCACACATAAAAAACCCTTCTTAGAAAAAAAAGAGCAGGAAAATGGTCCATACAGCTAAAATTCTTTTGAAAGCAGTTTGTGCGCACTCGCAAGCTCTGTTTTGCTTTCAAGGCCTCAGGTAGTACATATTCATGGCACACATAAAAAACCCTTCTTAGAAAAAAAAGAGCAGAAAAATGGTCCACACAGCTAAAATTCTTTGGAAAGCAGTTTGTGCGCACTCGCAAGCTCTGTTCTGCTTTCAAGCCCTCTATTCAGGTGGTACATAATCATGGCACACATAAACAACCCTTCTTACAAAAAAAAGAGCAGAAAAATTCTCCATACAGCTAAAATTCTTTGAAAAGCAGTTTGGGCGCACTCGCAAGCTCTGTTTTGCTTTCAAGGCCTCTATTCAGGTAGTACATAATCATGGCACACATAAAAAACCCTTCTTAGAAAAAAAAGAGCAGAAAAATGGTCCATACAGCTAAAATTCTTTGGAAAGCAGTTTGTGCGCACTCGCAAGCTCTGTTCTCCTTTCAAGGCCTCTATTCAGGTAGTACATAATCATGGCACACATAAAAAACCCTTCTTAAAAAAAAGAGCAGAAAAATGGTCCATACAGCTAAAATTCTTTGGAAAGCAGTTTGTGCGCACTCGCAAGCTCTGATCTGCTTTCAAGGCCTCTATTCAGGTAGTACATATTCATGGCACACATAAAAAACCCTTCTTAGAAAAAAAAGAGCAGAAAAATGGTCCATACAGCTAAAATTCTTTGGAAAGCAGTTTGTGCGCACTCGCAAGCTCTGATCTGCTTTCAAGGCCTCTATTCAGGTAGTACATAATCATGGCACACATAAAAAACCCTTCTTAGAAAAAAAAGAGCAGAACAATGGTCCATACAGCTAAAATTCTTTGGAAAGCAGTTTGTGCGCACTCGCAAGCTCTGTTCTCCTTTCAAGGCCTCTATTGAGGTAGTACATAATCATGGCACACATAAAAAACCTTCTTAGAAAATAAAAGAGCAGAAAAATGTCCATACAGCTAAAATTCTTTGGAAAGCAGTTTGTGCGCACTCGCTAGCTCTGTTTTGCTTTCAAGGCCTCTATTCAGGTAGTACATAATCATGGCACACATAAAAAACCCTTCTTAGAAAAAAAAGAGCAGAAAAATGGTCCATACAGCTAACATTCTTTGGAAAGCAGTTTGTGCGCACTCGCAAGCTCTGATCTGCTTTCAAGGCCTCTATTCAGGTAGTACATAATGATGGCACACATAAAAAACCCTTCTTAGAAAAAAAAGAGCAGAAAAATGGTCCATACAGCTAAAATTCTTTGGAAAGCAGTTTGTGCGCACTCGCAAGCTTGATCTGCTTTCAAGGCCTCTATTCAGGTAGTACATAATCATGGCACACGTAAAAAACCCTTAGAAAAAAAAGAGCAGAAAAATGGTCCATACAGCTAAAATTCTTTGGAAAGCAGTTTGTGCGCACTCGCAAGCTCTGTTCTGCTTTCAAGGCCTCTATTCAGGTGGTACATAATCATGGCACACATAAAAAACCCTTCTTAGAAAAAAAGAGCAGAAAATGGTCCATACAGCTAAAATTCTTTGGAAAGCAGTTTGTGCGCAATCGCAAGCTCTGTTCTGCTTTCAAGGCCTCTATTCAGGTGGTACATAATCATGGCACACATAAAAAACCATTCTTAGAAAAAAAAGAGCAGAAAAATGGTCCATACAGCTAAAATTCTTTGGAAAGCAGTTTGTGCGCACTCGCAAGCTCTGTTTTGCTTTCAAGGCCTCTATTCAGGTAGTACATAATCATGGCACACATAAAAAAACCCTTCTTAGAAAAAAACGAGCAGAACAATGGTCCATACAGCTAAAATTCGTTGGAAAGCAGTTTGTGCGCACTCGCAAGCTCTGTTTTGCTTTCAAGGCCTCTATTCAGGTAGTACATAATCATGGCACACATAAAAAAACCCTTAGAAAAAAACGAGCAGAACAATGGTCCATACAGCTAAAATTCTTTGGAAAGCAGTTTGTGCGCACTCGCAAGCTCTGATTTGCTTTCAAGGCCTCTATTCAGGTAGTACATAATCATGGCACACATAAAAAAACCCTTAGAAAAAAAAAGAGCAGAACAATGGTCCATACAGCTAAAATTCTTTGGAAAGCAGTTTGTGCGCACTCGCAAGCTCTGTTCTCCTTTCAAGGCCTCTATTGAGTAGTACATAATCATGGCACACATAAAAAACCCTTCTTAGAAAATAGAAGAGCAGAAAAATGGTCCATACAGCTAAAATTCTTTGAAAAGCAGTTTGTGCGCACTCGCAAGCTCTGTTCTGCTTTCAAGGCCTCTATTGAGGTAGTACATAATCATGGCACACATAAAAAACCCTTCTTAGAAAATAAAAGAGCAGAAAAATTCTCCATACAGCTAAAATTCGTTGAAAAGCAGTTTGGGCGCACTCGCAAGCTCTGTTTTGCTTTCAAGGCCTCTATTCAGGTAGTACATAATCATGGCACACATAAAAAACCCTTCTTAGAAAAAAAAGAGCAGAAAAATGGTCCATACAGCTAAAATTCTTTGGAAAGCAGTTAGTGCGCACTCGCAAGCTCTGTTCTCCTTTCAAGGCCTCTATTCAGGTAGTACATAATCATGGCACACATAAAAAACCCTTCTTAAAAAAAGAGCAGAAAAATGGTCCATACAGCTAAAATTCTTTGGAAAGCAGTTTGTGCGCACTCGCAAGCTCTGATCTGCTTTCAAGGCCTCTATTCAGGTAGTACATAATCATGGCACACATAAAAAACCCTTCTTAGAAAAAAAAGAGCAGAAAAATGGTCCATACAGCTAAAATTCTTTGGAAAGCAGTTTGTGCGCACTCGCAAGCTCTGTTCTGCTTTCAAGGACTCTATTCAGGTAGTACATAATCATGGCACACAAAAAAAACCCTTCTTAGAAAAAAAAGAGCAGAAAAATGGTCCATACAGCTAATATTCTTTGGAAAGCAGTTTGTGCGCACTGCAAGCTCTGTTTTGCTTTCAAGGCCTCTATTCAGGTAGTACATAATCATGGCACACATAAAAAACCCTTCTTAGAAAAAAAAGAGCAGAAAAATGGTCCATACAGCTAAAATTCTTTGGAAATCAGTTTGTGCGCACTCGCAAGCTCTGTTCTGCTTTCAAGGCCTCTATTCAGGTAGTACATAATCATGGCACACATAAAAAACCCTTCTTAGAAAATAAAAGAGCAGAAAAATGGTCCATACAGCTAAAATTCTTTGGAAAGCCGTTTGTGCGCACTCGCAAGCTCTGTTTTGCTTTCAAGGCCTCTATTCAGGTAGTACATAATCATGGCACACATAAAAAACCCTTCTTAGAAAAAAAAGAGCAGAAAAATGGTCCATACAGCTAAAATTCTTTGGAAAGCAGTTTGTGCGCAATCGCAAGCTCTGTTCTGCTTTCAAGGCCTCTATTCAGGTGGTACATAATCATGGCACACATAAAAAACCCTTCTTAGAAAAAAAGAGCAGAAAAATGGTCCATACAGCTAAAATTCTTTGGAAAGCAGTTTGTGCGCACTCGCAAGCTCTGTTTTGCTTTCAAGGCCTCTATTCAGGTAGTACATAATCATGGCACACATAAAAAAACCCTTCTTAGAAAAAAACGAGCAGAACAATGGTCCATACAGCTAAAATTCGTTGGAAAGCAGTTTGTGCGCACTCGCAAGCTCTGTTTTGCTTTCAAGGCCTCTATTCAGGTAGTACATATTCATGGCACACATAAAAAACCCTTCTTAGAAAAAAAAGCAGAAAAATGGTCCATACAGCTAAAATTCTTTGGAAAGCAGTTTGTGCGCACTCACAAGCTCTGTTTTGCTTTCAAGGCCTCTATTCAGGTGGTACATAATCATGGCACACATAAAAAACCCTTCTTAGAAAAAAAAAGAGCAGAAAAAAGGTCCATACAGCTAAAATTCTTTGGAAAGCAGTATGTGCGCACTCGCAAGCTCTGTTTTGCTTTCAAGGCCTCTATTCAGGTAGTACATAATCATGGCACACATAAAAAACCCTTCTTAGAAAAAAAGAGCAGGAAAATGGTCCATACAGCTAAAATTCTTTGGAAAGCAGTTTGTGCGCACTCGCAAGCTCTGTTTTGCTTTCAAGGCCTCAGGTAGTACATAATCATGGCACACATAAAAAACCCTTCTTAAAAAAAAGAGCAGAACAATGGTCCATACAGCTAAAATTCTTTGAAAAGCAGTTTGGGCGCACTCGCAAGCTCTGTTTTGCTTTCAAGGCCTCTATTCAGGTAGTACATAATCATGGCACACATAAAAAACCCTTCTTAGAAAAAAAAGAGCAGAAAAATGGTCCATACAGCTAAAATTCTTTGGAAAGCAGTTTGTGCGCACTCGCAAGCTCTGTTCTGCTTTCAAGGCCTCTATTCAGGTAGTACATAATCATGGCACACATAAAAAAACCCTTCTTAAAAAAAAAGAGCAGAAAAATGGTCCATACAGCTAAAATTCTTTGGAAAGCAGTTTGTGCGCACTCGCAAGCTCTGATCTGCTTTCAAGGCCTCTATTCAGGTAGTACATAATCATGGCACACATAAAAAACCCTTCTTAGAAAAAAAAGAGCAGAAAAATGGTCCATACAGCTAAAATTCTTTGGAAAGCAGTTTGTGCGCACTCGCAAGCTCTGTTCTGCTTTCAAGGACTCTATTCAGGTAGTACATAATCATGGCACACATAAAAAACCCTTCTTAGAAAAAAAAAGAGCAGAAAAATGGTCCATACAGCTAATATTCTTTGGAAAGCAGTTTGTGCGCACTGCAAGCTCTGTTTTGCTTTCAAGGCCTCTATTCAGGTAGTACATATTCATGGCACACATAAAAAACCCTTCTTAGAAAAAAAAAGAGCAGAAAAATGGTCCATACAGCTAAAATTCTTTGGAAAGCAGTTTGTGCGCACTCGCAAGCTCTGATCTGCTTTCAAGGCCTCTATTCAGGTAGTACATAATCATGGCACACATAAAAAACCCTTCTTAGAAAAAAAAGAGCAGAAAAATGGTCCATACAGCTAAAATTCTTTGGAAAGCAGTTTGTGCGCACTCGCAAGCTCTGTTTTGCTTTCAAGGCCTCTATTCAGGTGGTACATAATCATGGCACACATAAAAAAACCTTCTTAGAAAAAAAAAGAGCAGAAAAAAGGTCCATACAGCTAAAATTCTTTGGAAAGCAGTATGTGCGCACTCGCAAGCTCTGTTTTGCTTTCAAGGCCTCTATTCAGGTAGTACATAATCATGGCACACATAAAAAACCCTTCTTAGAAAAAAAAAAGAGCAGGAAAATGGTCCATACAGCTAACATTCTTTGGAAAGCAGTTTGTGCGCACTCGCAAGCTCTGATCTGCTTTCAAGGCCTCTATTCAGGTAGTACATAATCATGGCACACGTAAAAAACCCTTAGAAAAAAAAAGAGCAGAAAAATGGTCCATACAGCTAAAATTCTTTGGAAAGCAGTTTGTGCGCACTCGCAAGCTCTGTTCTGCTTTCAAGGCCTCTATTCAGGTGGTACATAATCATGGCACACATAAAAAACCCTTCTTAGAAAAAAAAGAGCAGAAAAATGGTCCATACAGCTAAAATTCTTTGGAAAGCAGTTTGTGCGCACTCGCAAGCTCTGTTCTGCTTTCAAGGCCTCTATTCAGGTGGTACATAATCATGGCACACATAAAAAACCCTTCTTAGAAAAAAAAGAGCAGAAAAAAGGTCCATACAACTAAAATTCTTTGGAAAGCAGTATGTGCGCACTCACAAGCTCTGTTTTGCTTTCAAGGCCTCTATTCAGGTAGTACATAATCATGGCACACATAAAAAACCCTTCTTAGAAAAAAAAGAGCAGGAAAATGGTCCATACAGCTAAAATTCTTTGGAAAGCAGTTTGTGCGCACTCGCAAGCTCTGTTTTGCTTTCAAGGCCTCAGGTAGTACATATTCATGGCACACATAAAAAACCCTTCTTAGAAAAAAAAGCAGAAAAATGGTCCATACAGCTAAAATTCTTTGGAAAGCAGTTTGTGCGCACTCACAAGCTCTGTTTTGCTTTCAAGGCCTCTATTCAGGTGGTACATAATCATGGCACACATAAAAAACCCTTCTTAGAAAAAAAAAGAGCAGAAAAAAGGTCCATACAGCTAAAATTCTTTGGAAAGCAGTATGTGCGCACTCGCAAGCTCTGTTTTGCTTTCAAGGCCTCTATTCAGGTAGTACATAATCATGGCACACATAAAAAACCCTTCTTAGAAAAAAAAGAGCAGGAAAATGGTCCATACAGCTAAAATTCTTTGGAAAGCAGTTTGTGCGCACTCGCAAGCTCTGTTTTGCTTTCAAGGCCTCAGGTAGTACATAATCATGGCACACATAAAAAACCCTTCTTAAAAAAAAGAGCAGAACAATGGTCCATACAGCTAAAATTCTTTGGAAAGCAGTTTGTGCGCACTCGCAAGCTCTGATCTGCTTTCAAGGCCTCTATTCAGGTAGTACATAATCATGGCACACATAAAAAACCCTTCTTAGAAAAAAAAGAGCAGAAAAATGGTCCATACAGCTAAAATTCTTTGGAAAGCAGTTTGTGCGCACTCGCAAGCTCTGTTCTGCTTTCAAGGACTCTATTCAGGTAGTACATAATCATGGCACACATAAAAAACCCTTCTTAGAAAAAAAAAGAGCAGAAAAATGGTCCATACAGCTAATATTCTTTGGAAAGCAGTTTGTGCGCACTCGCAAGCTCTGATCTGCTTTCAAGGCCTCTATTCAGGTAGTACATAATCATGGCACACATAAAAAACCCTTCTTAGAAAAAAAAGAGCAGAAAAATGGTCCATACAGCTAAAATTCTTTGGAAAGCAGTTTGTGCGCACTCGCAAGCTCTGTTTTGCTTTCAAGGCCTCTATTCAGGTGGTACATAATCATGGCACACATAAAAAACCTTCTTAGAAAAAAAAAGAGCAGAAAAAAGGTCCATACAGCTAAAATTCTTTGGAAAGCAGTATGTGCGCACTCGCAAGCTCTGTTTTGCTTTCAAGGCCTCTATTCAGGTAGTACATAATCATGGCACACATAAAAAACCCTTCTTAGAAAAAAAAAAGAGCAGGAAAATGGTCCATACAGCTAACATTCTTTGGAAAGCAGTTTGTGCGCACTCGCAAGCTCTGATCTGCTTTCAAGGCCTCTATTCAGGTAGTACATAATCATGGCACACGTAAAAAACCCTTAGAAAAAAAAGAGCAGAAAAATGGTCCATACAGCTAAAATTCTTTGGAAAGCAGTTTGTGCGCACTCGCAAGCTCTGTTCTGCTTTCAAGGCCTCTATTCAGGTGGTACATAATCATGGCACACATAAAAAACCCTTCTTAGAAAAAAAAAGAGCAGAAAAATGGTCCATACAGCTAAAATTCTTTGGAAAGCAGTTTGTGCGCACTCGCAAGCTCTGTTCTGCTTTCAAGGCCTCTATTCAGGTGGTACATAATCATGGCACACATAAAAAACCCTTCTTAGAAAAAAAGAGCAGAAAAAAGGTCCATACAACTAAAATTCTTTGGAAAGCAGTATGTGCGCACTCGCAAGCTCTGTTTTGCTTTCAAGGCCTCTATTCAGGTAGTACATAATCATGGCACACATAAAAAACCCTTCTTAGAAAAAAAAGAGCAGGAAAATGGTCCATACAGCTAAAATTCTTTGGAAAGCAGTTTGTGCGCACTCGCAAGCTCTGTTTTGCTTTCAAGGCCTCAGGTAGTACATATTCATGGCACACATAAAAAACCCTTCTTAGAAAAAAAAAGCAGAAAAATGGTCCATACAGCTAAAATTCTTTGGAAAGCAGTTTGTGCGCACTCGCAAGCTCTGTTTTGCTTTCAAGGCCTCTATTCAGGTAGTACATAATCATGGCACACATAAAAAACCCTTCTTACAAAAAAAAGAGCAGAAAAATGGTCCATACAGCTAAAATTATTTGGAAAGCAGTTTGTGCGCACTCGCAAGCTCTGTTTTGCTTTCAAGGCCTCTATTCAGGTAGTACATAATCATGGCACACATAAAAAACCCTTCTTAGAAAAAAAAGAGCAGAACAATGGTCCATACAGCTAAAATTCTTTGGAAAGCAGTTTGTGCGCACTCGCAAGCTCTGTTTTGCTTTCAAGGCCTCAGGTAGTACATATTCATGGCACACATAAAAAACCCTTCTTAGAAAAAAAAGAGCAGAAAAATGGTCCACACAGCTAAAATTCTTTGGAAAGCAGTTTGTGCGCACTCGCAAGCTCTGTTCTGCTTTCAAGGCCTCTATTCAGGTGGTACATAATCATGGCACACATAAAAAACCCTTCTTACAAAAAAAAGAGCAGAAAAATGGTCCATACAGCTAAAATTCTTTGGAAAGCAGTTTGTGCGCACTCGCAAGCTCTGATCTGCTTTCAAGGCCTCTATTCAGGTAGTACATAATGATGGCACACATAAAAAACCCTTCTTAGAAAAAAAAGAGCAGAAAAATGGTCCATACAGCTAAAATTCTTTGCAAAGCAGTTTGTGCGCACTCGCAAGCTCTGATCTGCTTTCAAGGCCTCTATTCAGGTAGTACATAATCATGGCACACGTAAAAAACCCTTAGAAAAAAAAGAGCAGAAAAATGGTCCATACAGCTAAAATTCTTTGGAAAGCAGTTTGTGCGCACTCGCAAGCTCTGTTCTGCTTTCAAGGCCTCTATTCAGGTGGTACATAATCATGGCACACATAAAAAACCCTTCTTAGAAAAAAAAAAGAGCAGAAAATGGTCCATACAGCTAAAATTCTTTGGAAAGCAGTTTGTGCGCAATCGCAAGCTCTGTTCTGCTTTCAAGGCCTCTATTCAGGTGGTACATAATCATGGCACACATAAAAAACCCTTCTTAGAAAAAAAAGAGCAGAAAAATGGTCCATACAGCTAAAATTCTTTGGAAAGCAGTTTGTGCGCACTCGCAAGCTCTGTTTTGCTTTCAAGGCCTCTATTCAGGTAGTACATAATTCATGGCACACATAAAAAAACCCTTCTTAGAAAAAAACGAGCAGAACAATGGTCCATACAGCTAAAATTCGTTGGAAAGCAGTTTGTGCGCACTCGCAAGCTCTGTTTCTGCTTTCAAGGCCTCTATTCAGGTAGTACATAATCATGGCACACATAAAAAAACCCTTAGAAAAAAACGAGCAGAACAATGGTCCATACAGCTAAAATTCTTTGGAAAGCAGTTTGTGCGCACTCGCAAGCTCTGATTTGCTTTCAAGGCCTCTATTCAGGTAGTACATAATCATGGCACACATAAAAAAACCCTTAGAAAAAAAAAGAGCAGAACAATGGTCCATACAGCTAAAATTCTTTGGAAAGCAGTTTGTGCGCACTCGCAAGCTCTGTTCTCCTTTCAAGGCCTCTATTGAGGTAGTACATAATCATGGCACACATAAAAAACCCTTCTTAGAAAATAGAAGAGCAGAAAAATGGTCCATACAGCTAAAATTCTTTGAAAAGCAGTTTGTGCGCACTCGCCAAGCTCTGTTCTGCTTTCAAGGCCTCTATTGAGGTAGTACATAATCATGGCACACATAAAAAAACCCCTTCTTAGAAAATAAAAGAGCAGAAAAATGGTCCATACAGCTAAAATTTTTTGGAAAGCAGTTTGTGCGCACTCGCAAGCTCTGTTCTGCTTTCAAGGCCTCTATTCAGGTAGTACATAATCATGGCACACATAAAAAACCCTTCTTAGAAAAAAAAGAGCAGAAAAATGGTCCATACAGCTAACATTCTTTGGAAAGCAGTTTGTGCGCACTCGCAAGCCTCTGATCTGCTTTCAAGGCCTCTATTCAGGTAGTACATAATGATGGCACACATAAAAAACCCTTCTTAGAAAACAAAAGAGCAGAAAAATGGTCCATACAGCTAAAATTCTTTGCAAAGCAGTTTGTGCGCACTCGCAAGCTCTGATCTGCTTTCAAGGCCTCTATTCAGGTAGTACATAATCATGGCACACGTAAAAAACCCTTAGAAAAAAAAGAGCAGAAAAATGGTCCATACAGCTAAAATTCTTTTGGAAAGCAGTTTGTGTCGCACTCGCAAGCTCTGTTCTGCTTTCGCAAGGCCTCTATTCAGGTGGTACATAATCATGGCACACATAAAAAACCCTTCTTAGAAAAAAAAAAGAGCAGAAAATGGTCCATACAGCTAAAATTCTTTGGAAAGCAGTTTGTGCGCAATCGCAAGCTCTGTTCTGCTTTCAAGGCCTCTATTCAGGTGGTACATAATCATGGCACACATAAAAAACCCTTCTTAGAAAAAAAAGAGCAGAAAAATGGTCCATACAGCTAAAATTCTTTGGAAAGCAGTTTGTGCGCACTCGCAAGCTCTGTTCTCCTTTCAAGGCCTCTATTGAGGTAGTACATAATCATGGCACACATAAAAAACCCTTCTTAGAAAATAAAAGAGCAGAAAAATGGTCCATACAGCTAAAATTCTTTGGAAAGCAGTTTGTGCGCACTCGCTAGCTCTGTTTTGCTTTCAAGGCCTCTATTCAGGTAGTACATAATCATGGCACACATAAAAAACCCTTCTTAGAAAAAAAAGAGCAGAAAAATGGTCCATACAGCTAACATTCTTTGGAAAGCAGTTTGTGCGCACTCGCAAGCTCTGATCTGCTTTCAAGGCTCTATTCAGGTAGTACATAATGACTGGCACACATAAAAAACCCTTCTTAGAAAAAAAAGAGCAGAAAAATGGTCCATACAGCTAAAATTCTTTTGCAAAGCAGTTTGTGCGCACTCGCAAGCTCTGATCTGCTTTCAAGGCCTCTATTCAGGTAGTACATAATCATGGCACACGTAAAAACCCTTAGAAAAAAAAGAGCAGAAAAATGGTCCATACAGCTAAAATTCTTTGGAAAGCAGTTTGTGCGCACTCGCAAGCTCTGTTCTGCTTTCAAGGCCTCTATTCAGGTGGTACATAATCATGGCACACATAAAAAACCCTTCTTAGAAAAAAAAAAGAGCAGAAAATGGTCCATACAGCTAAAATTCTTTGGAAAGCAGTTTGTGCGCAATCGCAAGCTCTGTTCTGCTTTCAAGGCCTCTATTCAGGTGGTACATAATCATGGCACACATAAAAAACCCTTCTTAGAAAAAAAAGAGCAGAAAAATGGTCCATACAGCTAAAATTCTTTGGAAAGCAGTTTGTGCGCACTCGCAAGCTCTGTTTTGCTTTCAAGGCCTCTATTCAGGTAGTACATAATCATGGCACACATAAAAAAACCCTTCTTAGAAAAAAACGAGCAGAACAATGGTCCATACAGCTAAAATTCGTTGGAAAGCAGTTTGTGCGCACTCGCAAGCTCTGTTTGCTTTCAAGGCCTCTATTCAGGTAGTACATAATCATGGCACACATAAAAAAACCCTTAGAAAAAAACGAGCAGAACAATGGTCCATACAGCTAAAATTCTTTGGAAAGCAGAGTTTGTGCGCACTCGCAAGCTCTGATTTGCTTTCAAGGCCTCTATTCAGGTAGTACATAATCATGGCACACATAAAAAACCCTTAGAAAAAAAAAAGAGCAGAACAATGGTCCATACAGCTAAAATTCTTTGGAAAGCAGTTTGTGCGCACTCGCAAGCTCTGTTCTCCTTTCAAGGCCTCTATTGAGGTAGTACATAATCATGGCACACATAAAAACCCTTCTTAGAAAAATAGAAGAGCAGAAGAAATGGTCCATACAGCTAAAATTCTTTGAAAAGCAGTTTGTGCGCACTCGCAAGCTCTGTTCTGCTTTCAAGGCCTCTATTGAGGTAGTACATAATCATGGCACACATAAAAAACCCTTCTTAGAAAATAAAAGAGCAGAAAAATGGTCCATACAGCTAAAATTTTTTGGAAAGCAGTTTGTGCGCACTCGCAAGCTCTGTTCTGCTTTCAAGGCCTCTATTCAGGTAGTACATAATCATGGCACACATAAAAAACCCTTCTTAGAAAAAAAAGAGCAGAAAAATGGTCCATACAGCTAACATTCTTTGGAAAGCAGTTTGTGCGCACTCGCAAGCTCTGATCTGCTTTCAAGGCCTCTATTCAGGTAGTACATAATGATGGCACACATAAAAAACCCTTCTTAGAAAAAAAAGAGCAGAAAAATGGTCCATACAGCTAAAATTCTTTGCAAAGCAGTTTGTGCGCACTCGCAAGCTCTGATCTGCTTTCAAGGCCTCTATTCAGGTAGTACATAATCATGGCACACGTAAAAAACCCTTAGAAAAAAAGAGCAGAAAAATGGTCCATACAGCTAAAATTCTTTGGAAAGCAGTTTTGTGCGCACTCGCAAGCTCTGTTCTGCTTTCAAGGCCTCTATTCAGGTGGTACATAATCATGGCACACATAAAAAACCCTTCTTAGAAAAAAAAAAGAGCAGAAAATGGTCCATACAGCTAAAATTCTTTGGAAAGCAGTTTGTGCGCAATCGCAAGCTCTGTTCTGCTTTCAAGGCCTCTATTCAGGTGGTACATAATCATGGCACACATAAAAAAACCCTTCTTAGAAAAAAACGAGCAGAACAATGGTCCATACAGCTAAAATTCGTTGGAAAGCAGTTTGTGCGCACTCGCAAGCTCTGTTTTGCTTTCAAGGCCTCTATTCAGGTAGTACATAATCATGGCACACATAAAAAAACCCTTAGAAAAAAAACGAGCAGAACAATGGTCCATACAGCTAAAATTCTTTGGAAAGCAGTTTGTGCGCACTCGCAAGCTCTGATCTGCTTTCAAGGCCTCTATTCAGGTAGTACATAATCATGGCACACATAAAAAACCCTTCTTAGAAAAAAAAGAGCAGAAAAATGGTCCATACAGCTAAAATTCTTTGGAAAGCAGTTTGTGCGCACTCGCAAGCTCTGTTTTGCTTTCAAGGCCTCTATTCAGGTGGTACATAATCATGGCACACATAAAAAAACCTTCTTAGAAAAAAAAAGAGCAGAAAAAAGGTCCATACAGCTAAAATTCTTTGAAAGCAGTATGTGCGCACTCGCAAGCTCTGTTTGCTTTCAAGGCCTCTATTCAGGTAGTACATAATCATGGCACACATAAAAAACCCTTCTTAGAAAAAAAAAAGAGCAGGAAAATGGTCCATACAGCTAACATTCTTTGGAAAGCAGTTTGTGCGCACTCGCAAGCTCTGATCTGCTTTCAAGGCCTCTATTCAGGTAGTACATAATCATGGCACACGTAAAAAACCCTTAGAAAAAAAAGAGCAGAAAAATGGTCCATACAGCTAAAATTCTTTGGAAAGCAGTTTGTGCGCACTCGCAAGCTCTGTTCTGCTTTCAAGGCCTCTATTCAGGTGGTACATAATCATGGCACACATAAAAAACCCTTCTTAGAAAAAAAAGAGCAGAAAAAAAGGTCCATACAACTAAAATTCTTTGGAAAGCAGTATGTGCGCACTCGCAAGCTCTGTTTTGCTTTCAAGGCCTCTATTCAGGTAGTACATAATCATGGCACACATAAAAAACCCTTCTTAGAAAAAAAGAGCAGGAAAATGGTCCATACAGCTAAAATTCTTTGGAAAGCAGTTTGTGCGCACTCGCAAGCTCTGTTTTGCTTTCAAGGCCTCAGGTAGTACATATTCATGGCACACATAAAAAACCCTTCTTAGAAAAAAAAGAGCAGAAAAATGGTCCACACAGCTAAAATTCTTTGGAAAGCAGTTTGTGCGCACTCGCAAGCTCTGTTCTGCTTTCAAGGCCTCTATTCAGGTGGTACATAATCATGGCACACATAAAAAACCCTTCTTACAAAAAAAAGAGCAGAAAAATGGTCCATACAGCTAAAATTATTTGGAAAGCAGTTTGTGCGCACTCGCAAGCTCTGTTTTGCTTTCAAGGCCTCTATTCAGGTAGTACATAATCATGGCACACATAAAAACCCTTCTTAGAAAAAAAAGAGCAGAACCAATGGTCCATACAGCTAAAATTCTTTGGAAAGCAGTTTGTGCGCACTCGCAAGCTCTGTTTTGCTTTCAAGGCCTCAGGTAGTACATATTCATGGCACACATAAAAAACCCTTCTTAGAAAAAAAAGAGCAGAAAAATGGTCCACACAGCTAAAATTCTTTGGAAAGCAGTTTGTGCGCACTCGCAAGCTCTGTTCTGCTTTCAAGGCCTCTATTCAGGTGGTACATAATCATGGCACACATAAAAAACCCTTCTTACAAAAAAAAGAGCAGAAAAATGGTCCATACAGCTAAAATTCTTTGGAAAGCAGTTTGTGCGCACTCGCAAGCTCTGTTTTGCTTTCAAGGCCTCTATTCAGGTAGTACATAATCATGGCACACATAAAAAAACCCTTCTTAGAAAAAAAAGAGCAGAACAATGGTCCATACAGCTAAAATTCTTTGGAAAGCAGTTTGTGCGCACTCGCAAGCTCTGTTCTCCTTTCAAGGCCTCTATTGAGGTAGTACATAATCATGGCACACATAAAAAACCCTTCTTAGAAAATAAAAGAGCAGAAAAGTGGTCCATACAGCTAAAATTCTTTGGAAAGCAGTTTGTGCGCACTCGCTAGCTCTGTTTTGCTTTCAAGGCCTCTATTCAGGTAGTACATAATCATGGCACACATAAAAAACCCTTCTTAGAAAAAAAAAGAGCAGAAAAATGGTCCATACAGCTAACATTCTTTGGAAAGCAGTTTGTGCGCACTCGCAAGCTCTGATCTGCTTTCAAGGCCTCTATTCAGGTAGTACATAATGATGGCACACATAAAAAACCATTCTTAGAAAAAAAAGAGCAGAAAAATGGTCCATACAGCTAAAATTCTTTGGAAAGCAGTTTGTGCGCACTCGCAAGCTCTGATCTGCTTTCAAGGCCTCTATTCAGGTAGTACATAATCATGGCACACGTAAAAAACCCTTAGAAAAAAAAGAGCAGAAAAATGGTCCATACAGCTAAAATTCTTTGGAAAGCAGTTTGTGCGCACTCGCAAGCTCTGTTCTGCTTTCAAGGCCTCTATTCAGGTGGTACATAATCATGGCACACATAAAAAACCCTTCTTAGAAAAAAAAAAGAGCAGAAAATGGTCCATACAGCTAAAATTCTTTGGAAAGCAGTTTGTGCGCAATCGCAAGCTCTGTTCTGCTTTCAAGGCCTCTATTCAGGTGGTACATAATCATGGCACACATAAAAAACCCTTCTTAGAAAAAAAAGAGCAGAAAAATGGTCCATACAGCTAAAATTCTTTGGAAAGCAGTTTGTGCGCACTCGCAAGCTCTGTTTTGCTTTCAAGGCCTCTATTCAGGTAGTACATAATCATGGCACACATAAAAAAACCCTTCTTAGAAAAAAACGAGCAGAACAATGGTCCATACAGCTAAAATTCGTTGGAAAGCAGTTTGTGCGCACTCGCAAGCTCTGTTTTGCTTTCAAGGCCTCTATTCAGGTAGTACATAATCATGGCACACATAAAAAAACCCTTAGAAAAAAACGAGCAGAACAATGGTCCATACAGCTAAAATTCTTTGGAAAGCAGTTTGTGCGCACTCGCAAGCTCTGATTTGCTTTCAAGGCCTCTATTCAGGTAGTACATAATCATGGCACACATAAAAAACCCTTAGAAAAAAAAGAGCAGAACAATGGTCCATACAGCTAAAATTCTTTGGAAAGCAGTTTGTGCGCACTCGCAAGCTCTGTTCTCCTTTCAAGGCCTCTATTGAGGTAGTACATAATCATGGCACACATAAAAAACCCTTCTTAGAAAATAGAAGAGCAGAAAAATGGTCCATACAGCTAAAATTCTTTGAAAAGCAGTTTGTGCGCACTCGCAAGCTCTGTTCTGCTTTCAAGGCCTCTATAGAGGTAGTACATAATCATGGCACACATAAAAAACCCTTCTTAGAAAATAAAAGAGCAGAAAAATTCTCCATACAGCTAAAATTCTTTGAAAAGCAGTTTGGGCGCACTCGCAAGCTCTGTTTTGCTTTCAAGGCCTCTATTCAGGTAGTACATAATCATGGCCCACATAAAAAACCCTTCTTAGAAAAAAAAGAGCAGAAAAATGGTCCATACAGCTAAAATTCTTTGGAAAGCAGTTTGTGCGCACTCGCAAGCTCTGTTCTGCTTTCAAGGCCTCTATTCAGGTAGTACATAATCATGGCACACATAAAAAACCCTTCTTAAAAAAAAAGGGCAGAAAAATGGTCCATACAGCTAAAATTCTTTGGAAAGCAGTTTGTGCGCACTCGCAAGCTCTGATCTGCTTTCAAGGCCTCTATTCAGGTAGTACATAATCATGGCACACATAAAAAACCCTTCTTAGAAAAAAAAGAGCAGAAAAATGGTCCATACAGCTAAAATTCTTTGAAAAGCAGTTTGTGCGCACTCGCAAGCTCTGTTCTGCTTTCAAGGACTCTATTCAGGTAGTACATAATCATGGCACACATAAAAAACCCTTCTTAGAAAAAAAAGAGCAGAAAAATGGTCCATACAGCTAATATTCTTTGGAAAGCAGTTTGTGCGCACTGCAAGCTCTGTTTTGCTTTCAAGGCCTCTATTCAGGTAGTACATATTCATGGCACACATAAAAAACCCTTCTTAGAAAAAAAAAGAGCAGAAAAATGGTCCATACAGCTAAAATTCTTTGGAAAGCAGTTTGTGCGCACTCGCAAGCTCTGATCTGCTTTCAAGGCCTCTATTCAGGTAGTACATAATCATGGCACACATAAAAAACCCTTCTTAGAAAAAAAAGAGCAGAAAAATGGTCCATACAGCTAAAATTCTTTGGAAAGCAGTTTGTGCGCACTCGCAAGCTCTGTTCTGCTTTCAAGGCCTCTATTCAGGTGGTACATAATCATGGCACACATAAAAAACCCTTCTTACAAAAAAAAGAGCAGAAAAATGGTCCATACAGCTAAAATTCTTTCGAAAGCAGTTTGTGCGTACTCGCAAGCTCTGTTTTGCTTTCAAGGCCTCTATTCAGGTAGTACATAATCATGGCACACATAAAAAACCCTTCTTAGAAAAAAAAGAGCAGAAAAATGGTCCATACAGCTAAAATTCTTTGGAAATCAGTTTGTGCGCACTCGCAAGCTCTGTTCTGCTTTCAAGGCCTCTATTCAGGTAGTACATAATCATGGCACACATAAAAAACCCTTCTTAGAAAATAAAAGAGCAGAAAAATGGTCCATACAGCTAAAATTCTTTGGAAAGCCGTTTGTGCGCACTCGCAAGCTCTGTTTTGCTTTCAAGGCCTCTATTCAGGTAGTACATAATCATGGCACACATAAAAAACCCTTCTTAGAAAAAAAAGAGCAGAAAAATGGTCCATACAGCTAAAATTCTTTGGAAAGCAGTTTGTGCGCACTCGCAAGCTCTGATCTGCTTTAAAGGCCTCTATTCAGGTAGTACATAATCATGGCACACATAAAAAACTCTTAGAAAAAAAAAGAGCAGAAAAATGGTCCATACAGCTAAAATTCTTTGGAAAGCAGTTTGTGCGCACTCGCAAGCTCTGTTCTGCTTTCAAGGCCTCTATTGAGGTAGTACATAATCATGGCACACATAAAAAACCCTTCTTAGAAAATAAAAGAGCAGAAAAATGGTCCATACAGCTAAAATTCTTTGAAAAGCAGTTTGTGCGCACTCGCAAGCTCTGTTTTGCTTTCAAGGCCTCTATTCAGGTAGTACATAATCATCGCACACATAAAAAACCCTTCTTAGAAAAAAAAGAGCAGAAAAATGGTCCATACAGCTAAAATTCTTTGGAAAGCAGTTTGTGCGCACTCGCAAGCTCTGTTCTGCTTTCAAGGCCTCTATTCAGGTAGTACATAATCATGGCACACATAAAAAACCCTTCTTAGAAAAAAAAAGAGCAGAAAAATGGTCCACACAGCTAAAATTCTTTGGAAAGCAGTTTGTGCGCACTCGCAAGCTCTGTTCTGCTTTCAAGGCCTCTATTCAGGTGGTACATAATCATGGCACACATAAAAAATCCTTCTTACAAAAAAAAGAGCAGAAAAATGGTCCATACAGCTAAAATTCTTTGGAAAGCAGTTTGTGCGCACTCGCAAGCTCTGTTTTGCTTTCAAGGCCTCTATTCAGGTAGTACATAATCATGGCACACATAAAAAACCCTTCTTAGAAAAAAAGAGCAGAAAAATGGCCCATACAGCTAAAATTCTTTGGAAAGCAGTTTGTGCGCACTCGCAAGCTCTGTTCTCCTTTCAAGGCCTCTATTGAGGTAGTACATAATCATGGCACACATAAAAAACCCTTCTTAGAAAATAAAAGAGCAGAAAAATGGTCCATACAGCTAAAATTCTTTGGAAAGCAGTTTGTGCGCACTCGCTAGCTCTGTTTTGCTTTCAAGGCCTCTATTCAGGTAGTACATAATCATGGCACACATAAAAAACCCTTCTTAGAAAAAAAAGAGCAAAAAAATGGTCCATACAGCTAAAATTCTTTGGA
The DNA here is from genome assembly GCF_055883805.1 of Amblyomma maculatum. Taxonomy (NCBI): domain Eukaryota; kingdom Metazoa; phylum Arthropoda; class Arachnida; order Ixodida; family Ixodidae; genus Amblyomma; species Amblyomma maculatum. The sequence goes on along the minus strand of NW_028146769.1, from coordinate 74,528 downwards.
AAGCAGTTTGTGCGCACTCGCAAGCTCTGATCTGCTTTTAAGGCCTCTATTCAGGTAGTACATAATCATGGCACACATAAAAAACCCTTCTTAGAAAAAAAAGAGCAGAAAAATGGTCCATACAGCTAAAATTCTTTGGAAAGCAGTTTGTGCGCACTCGCAAGCTCTGTTCTGCTTTCAAGGACTCTATTCAGGTAGTACATAATCATGGCACACATAAAAAACCCTTCTTAGAAAAAAAAGAGCAGAAAAATGGTCCATACAGCTAATATTCTTTGGAAAGCAGTTTGTGCGCACTGCAAGCTCTGTTTTGCTTTCAAGGCCTCTATTCAGGTAGTACATATTCATGGCACACATAAAAAACCCTTCTTAGAAAAAAAAGAGCAGAAAAATGGTCCATACAGCTAAAATTCTTCGGAAAGCAGTTTGTGCGCACTCGCAAGCTCTGATCTGCTTTCAAGGCCTCTATTCAGGTAGTACATAATCATGGCACACATAAAAAACCCTTCTTAGAAAAAAAAGAGCAGAAAAATGGTCCATACAGCTCAAATTCTTTGGAAAGCAGTTTGTGCGCACTCGCAAGCTCTGTTCTGCTTTCAAGGCCTCTATTCAGGTGGTACATAATCATGGCTCACATAAAAAACCCTTCTTACAAAAAAAAGAGCAGAAAAATGGTCCATACAGCTAAAATTCTTTCGAAAGCAGTTTGTGCGTACTCGCAAGCTCTGTTTTGCTTTCAAGGCCTCTATTCAGGTAGTACATAATCATGGCACACATAAAAAACCCTTCTTAGAAAAAAAAGAGCAGAAAAATGGTCCATACAGCTAAAATTCTTTGGAAATCAGTTTGTGCGCACTCGCAAGCTCTGTTCTGCTTTCAAGGCCTCTATTCAGGTAGTACATAATCATGGCACACATAAAAAACCCTTCTTAGAAAAAAAAATAGCAGAAAAATGGTCCATACAGCTAAAATTCTTTGGAAAGCAGTTTGTGCGCACTCGCAAGCTTTGTTCTGCTTTCAAGGCCTCTATTCAGGTAGTACATAATCATGGCACACATAAAAAAACCCTTCTTAGAAAAAAAAGAGCAGAAAAATGGTCCATACAGCTAAAATTCTTTGGAAAGCAGTTTGTGCGCACTCGCAAGCTCTGATCTGCTTTAAAGGCCTCTATTCAGGTAGTACATAATCATGGCACACATAAAAAACTCTTAGAAAAAAAAGAGCAGAAAAATGGTCCATACAGCTAAAATTCTTTGGAAAGCAGTTTGTGCGCACTCGCAAGCTCTGTTCTGCTTTCAAGGCCTCTATTGAGGTAGTACATAATCATGGCACACATAAAAAACCCTTGTTAGAAAATAAAAGAGCAGAAAAATGGTCCATACAGCTAAAATTCTTTGAAAAGCAGTTTGTGCGCACTCGCAAGCTCTGTTTTGCTTTCAAGGCCTCTATTCAGGTAGTACATAATCATGGCACACATAAAAAACCCTTCTTAGAAAAAAAAGAGCTGAAAAATGGTCCATACAGCTAAAATTCTTTGGAAAGCAGTTTGTGCGCACTCGCAAGCTCTGTTCTGCTTTCAAGGCCTCTATTCAGGTAGTACATAATCATGGCACACATAAAAAACCCTTCTTAGAAAAAAAAATAGCAGAAAAATGGTCCATACAGCTAAAATTCTTTGGAAAGCAGTTTGTGCGCACTCGCAAGCTTTGTTCTGCTTTCAAGGCCTCTATTCAGGTGGTACATAATTATGGCACACATAAAAAACCCTTCTTAGAAAAAAAAGGAGCAGAAAAATGGTCCATACAGCTAAAATTCTTTGGAAAGCAGTTTGTGCGCACTCGCAAGCTCTGTTTTGCTTTCAAGGCCTCTATTCAGGTAGTACATAATCATGGCACACATAAAAAACCCTTCTTAGAAAAAAAGAGCAGAAAAATGGCCCATACAGCTAAAATTCTTTGGAAAGCAGTTTGTGCGCACTCGCAAGCTCTGTTCTGCTTTCAAGGCCTCTATTGAGGTAGTACATAATCATGGCACACATAAAAAACCCTTCTTAGAAAATAAAAGAGCAGAAAAATGGTCCATACAGCTAAAATTCTTTGAAAAGCAGTTTGTGCGCACTCGCAAGCTCTGTTCTGCTTTCAAGGCCTCTATTGAGGTAGTACATTATCATGGCACACATAAAAAACCCTTCTTAGAAAATAAAAGAGCAGAAAAATGGTCCATACAGCTAAAATTCTTTGAAAAGCAGTTTGTGCGCACTCGCAAGCTCTGTTCTGCTTTCAAGGACTCTATTCAGGTAGTACATAATCATGGCACACATAAAAAACCCTTCTTAGAAAAAAAAGAGCAGAAAAATGGTCCATACAGCTAATATTCTTTGGAAAGCAGTTTGTGCGCACTGCAAGCTCTGTTTTGCTTTCAAGGCCTCTATTCAGGTAGTACATATTCATGGCACACATAAAAAACCCTTCTTAGAAAAAAAAAGAGCAGAAAAATGGTCCATACAGCTAAAATTCTTTGGAAAGCAGTTTGTGCGCACTCGCAAGCTCTGATCTGCTTTCAAGGCCTCTATTCAGGTAGTACATAATCATGGCACACATAAAAAACCCTTCTTAGAAAAAAAAGAGCAGAAAAATGGTCCATACAGCTAAAATTCTTTGGAAAGCAGTTTGTGCGCACTCGCAAGCTCTGTTCTGCTTTCAAGGCCTCTATTCAGGTGGTACATAATCATGGCACACATAAAAAACCCTTCTTACAAAAAAAAGAGCAGAAAAATGGTCCATACAGCTAAAATTCTTTCGAAAGCAGTTTGTGCGTACTCGCAAGCTCTGTTTTGCTTTCAAGGCCTCTATTCAGGTAGTACATAATCATGGCACACATAAAAAACCCTTCTTAGAAAAAAAAGAGCAGAAAAATGGTCCATACAGCTAAAATTCTTTGGAAATCAGTTTGTGCGCACTCGCAAGCTCTGTTCTGCTTTCAAGGCCTCTATTCAGGTAGTACATAATCATGGCACACATAAAAAACCCTTGTTAGAAAATAAAAGAGCAGAAAAATGGTCCATACAGCTAAAATTCTTTGAAAAGCAGTTTGTGCGCACTCGCAAGCTCTGTTTTGCTTTCAAGGCCTCTATTCAGGTAGTACATAATCATGGCACACATAAAAAACCCTTCTTAGAAAAAAAAGAGCTGAAAAATGGTCCATACAGCTAAAATTCTTTGGAAAGCAGTTTGTGCGCACTCGCAAGCTCTGTTCTGCTTTCAAGGCCTCTATTCAGGTAGTACATAATCATGGCACACATAAAAAACCCTTCTTAGAAAAAAAAATAGCAGAAAAATGGTCCATACAGCTAAAATTCTTTGGAAAGCAGTTTGTGCGCACTCGCAAGCTTTGTTCTGCTTTCAAGGCCTCTATTCAGGTGGTACATAATTATGGCACACATAAAAAACCCTTCTTAGAAAAAAAAGGAGCAGAAAAATGGTCCATACAGCTAAAATTCTTTGGAAAGCAGTTTGTGCGCACTCGCAAGCTCTGTTTTGCTTTCAAGGCCTCTATTCAGGTAGTACATAATCATGGCACACATAAAAAACCCTTCTTAGAAAAAAAGAGCAGAAAAATGGCCCATACAGCTAAAATTCTTTGGAAAGCAGTTTGTGCGCACTCGCAAGCTCTGTTCTGCTTTCAAGGCCTCTATTGAGGTAGTACATAATCATGGCACACATAAAAAACCCTTCTTAGAAAATAAAAGAGCAGAAAAATGGTCCATACAGCTAAAATTCTTTGAAAAGCAGTTTGTGCGCACTCGCAAGCTCTGTTCTGCTTTCAAGGCCTCTATTGAGGTAGTACATTATCATGGCACACATAAAAAACCCTTCTTAGAAAATAAAAGAGCAGAAAAATGGTCCATACAGCTAAAATTCTTTGAAAAGCAGTTTGTGCGCACTCGCAAGCTCTGTTCTGCTTTCAAGGACTCTATTCAGGTAGTACATAATCATGGCACACATAAAAAACCCTTCTTAGAAAAAAAAGAGCAGAAAAATGGTCCATACAGCTAATATTCTTTGGAAAGCAGTTGCGCACTCGCAAGCTTTGTTCTGCTTTCAAGGCCTCTATTCAGGTGGTACATAATTATGGCACACATAAAAAACCCTTCTTAGAAAAAAAAGGAGCCGAAAAATGGTCCATACAGCTAAAATTCTTTGGAAAGCAGTTTGTGCGCACTCGCAAGCTCTGTTTTGCTTTCAAGGCCTCTATTCAGGTAGTACATAATCATGGCACACATAAAAAACCCATCTTAAAAAAAAAGAGCAGAAAAATGGTCCATACAGCTAAAATTCTTTGGAAAGCAGTTTGTGCGCACTCGCAAGCTTTGTTCTGCTTTCAAGGCCTCTATTCAGGTAGTACATAATCATGGCACACATAAAAAAACCCTCAGAAAAAAAAGAGCAGAACAATGGTCCATACAGCTAAAATTCTTTGGAAAGCAGTTTGTGCGCACTCGCAAGCTCTGTTCTCCTTTCAAGGCCTCTATTGAGGTAGTACATAATCATGGCACACATAAAAAACCCTTCTTAGAAAATAAAAGAGCAGAAAAATGGTCCATACAGCTAAAATTCTTTGAAAAGCAGTTTGTGCGCACTCGCAAGCTCTGTTCTGCTTTCAAGGCCTCTATTGAGGTAGTACATAATCATGGCACACATAAAAAACCCTTCTTAGAAAATAAAAGAGCAGAAAAATTCTCCATACAGCTAAAATTCTTTGAAAAGCAGTTTGTGCGCACTCGCAAGCTCTGTTTTGCTTTCAAGGCCTCTATTCAGGTAGTACATAATCATGGCACACATAAAAAACCCTTCTTAGAAAAAAAAGAGCAGAAAAATGATCCATACAGCTAAAATTCTTTGGAAAGCAGTTTGTGCGCACTCGCAAGCTCTGTTCTGCTTTCAAGGCCTCTATTCAGGTAGTACATAATCATGGCACACATAAAAAACCCTTCTTAAAAAAAAAAAGCAGAAAAATGGTCCATACAGCTAAAATTCTTTGGAAAGCAGTTTGTGCGCACTCGCAAGCTCTGATCTGCTTTCAAGGCCTCTATTCAGGTAGTACATAATTATGGCACACATAAAAAACCCTTCTTAGAAAAAAAAGAGCAGAAAAATGGTCCATACAGCTAAAATTCTTTGGAAAGCAGTTTGTGCGCACTCGCAAGCTCTGTTCTGCTTTCAAGGACTCTATTCAGGTAGTACATAATCATGGCACACATAAAAAACCCTTCTTAGAAAAAAAAGAGCAGAAAAATGGTCCATACAGCTAATATTCTTTGGAAAGCAGTTTGTGCGCACTGCAAGCTCTGTTTTGCTTTCAAGGCCTCTATTCAGGTAGTACATATTCATGGCACACATAAAAAACCCTTCTTAGAAAAAAAAAGAGCAGAAAAATGGTCCATACAGCTAAAATTCTTTGGAAAGCAGTTTGTGCGCACTCGCAAGCTCTGATCTGCTTTCAAGGCCTCTATTCAGGTAGTACATAATCATGGCACACATAAAAAACCCTTCTTAGAAAAAAAAGAGCAGAAAAATGGTCCATACAGCTAAAATTCTTTGGAAAGCAGTTTGTGCGCACTCGCAAGCTCTGTTCTGCTTTCAAGGCCTCTATTCAGGTGGTACATAATCATGGCACACATAAAAAACTCTTAGAAAAAAACAGAGCAGAAAAATGGTCCATACAGCTAAAATTCTTTGCAAAGCAGTTTGTGCGCACTCGCAAGCTCTGTTCTGCTTTCAAGGCCTCTATTGAGGTAGTACATAATCATGGCACACATAAAAAACCCTTCTTAGAAAATAAAAGAGCAGAAAAATGGTCCATACAGCTAAAATTCTTTGAAAAGCAGTTTGTGCGCACTCGCAAGCTCTGTTTTGCTTTCAAGGCCTCTATTCAGGTAGTACATAATCATGGCACACATAAAAAACCCTTCTTAGAAAAAAAAGAGCAGAAAAATGGTCCATACAGCTAAAATTCTTTGGAAAGCAGTTTGTGCGCACTCGCAAGCTCTGTTCTGCTTTCAAGGCCTCTATTCAGGTAGTACATAATCATGGCACACATAAAAAACCCTTCTTAGAAAAAAAATAGCAGAAAAATGGTCCATACAGCTAAAATTCTTTGGAAAGCAGTTTATGCGCACTCGCAAGCTTTGTTCTGCTTTCAAGGCCTCTATTCAGGTGGTACATAATTATGGCACACATAAAAAACCCTTCTTAGAAAAAAAAGGAGCAGAAAAATGGTCCATACAGCTAAAATTCTTTGGAAAGCAGTTTGTGCGCACTCGCAAGCTCTGTTTTGCTTTCAAGGCCTCTATTCAGGTAGTACATAATCATGGCACACATAAAAAACCCTTCTTAGAAAAAAAGAGCAGAAAAATGGCCCATACAGCTAAAATTCTTTGGAAAGCAGTTTGTGCGCACTCGCAAGCTCTGTTCTGCTTTCAAGGCCTCTATTGAGGTAGTACATAATCATGGCACACATAAAAAACCCTTCTTAGAAAATAAAAGAGCAGAAAAATGGTCCATACAGCTAAAATTCTTTGAAAAGCCGTTTGTGCGCACTCGCAAGCTCTGTTCTGCTTTCAAGGCCTCTATTGAGGTAGTACATAATCATGGCACACATAAAAAACCCTTCTTAGAAAATAAAAGAGCACAAAAATGGTCCATACAGCTAAAATTCTTTGAAAAGCAGTTTGTGCGCACTCGCAAGCTCTGTTTTGCTTTCAAGGCCTCTATTCAGGTAGTACATAATCATGGCACACATAAAAAACCCTTCTTAGAAAAAAAAAGAGCAGAAAAATGGTCCATACAGCTAAAATTCTTTGGAAAGCAGTTTGTGCGCACTCGCAAGCTCTGTTCTGCTTTCAAGGCCTCTATTCAGGTAGTACATAATCATGGCACACATAAAAAACCCTTCTTAAAAAAAAAAGAGCAGAAAAATGGTCCATACAGCTAAAATTCTTTGGAAAGCAGTTTGTGCGCACTCGCAAGCTCTGATCTGCTTTCAAGGCCTCTATTCAGGTAGTACATAATCATGGCACACATAAAAAACCCTTCTTAGAAAAAAAAGAGCAGAAAAATGGTCCATACAGCTAAAATTCTTTGGAAAGCAGTTTGTGCGCACTCGCAAGCTCTGTTCTGCTTTCAAGGCCTCTATTCAGGTGGTACATAATCATGGCACACATAAAAAACCCTTCTTAGAAAAAAAAGAGCAGAAAAACGGTCCATACAGCTAAAATTCTTTGGAAAGCAGTATGTGCGCACTCGCAAGCTCTGTTTTGCTTTCAAGGCCTCTATTCAGGTAGTACATAATCATGGCACACATAAAAAACCCTTAGAAAAAAAAGAGCAGGAAAATGGTCCATACAGCTAAAATTCTTTGGAAAGCAGTTTGTGCGCACTCGCAAGCTCTGTTTTGCTTTCAAGGCCTCAGGTAGTACATATTCATGGCACACATAAAAAACCCTTCTTAGAAAAAAAAAAGCAGAAAAATGGTCCATACAGCTAAAATTCTTTGGAAAGCAGTTTGTGCGCACTCGCAAGCTCTGTTTTGCTTTCAAGGCCTCTATTCAGGTGGTACATAATCATGGCACACATAAAAAAACCTTCTTAGAAAATAAAAGAGCAGAAAAATGGTCCATACAGCTAAAATTCTTTGAAAAGCAGTTTGTGCGCACTCGCAAGCTCTGTTCTGCTTTCAAGGCCTCTATTGAGGTAGTACATAATCATGGCACACATAAAAAACCCTTCTTAGAAAATAAAAGAGCAGAAAAATTCTCCATACAGCTAAAATTCTTTGAAAAGCAGTTTGTGCGCACTCGCAAGCTCTGTTTTGCTTTCAAGGCCTCTATTCAGGTAGTACATAATCATGGCACACATAAAAAACCCTTCTTAGAAAAAAAAAAGAGCAGAAAAATGGTCCATACAGCTAAAATTCTGTGGAAAGCAGTTTGTGCGCACTCGCAAGCTCTGTTCTGCTTTCAAGGCCTCTATTCAGGTAGTACATAATCATGGCACACATAAAAAACCCTTCTTAAAAAAAAAGAGCAGAAAAATGGTCCATACAGCTAAAATTCTTTGGAAAGCAGTTTGTGCGCACTCGCAAGCTCTGATCTGCTTTCAAGGCCTCTATTCAGGTAGTACATAATCATGGCACACATAAAAAACCCTTCTTAGAAAAAAAAGAGCAGAAAAATGGTCCATACAGCTAAAATTCTTTGGAAAGCAGTTTGTGCGCACTCGCAAGCTCTGTTCTGCTTTCAAGGACTCTATTCAGGTAGTACATAATCATGGCACACATAAAAAACCCTTCTTAGAAAAAAAGAGCAGAAAAATGGTCCATACAGCTAATATTCTTTGGAAAGCAGTTTGTGCGCACTGCAAGCTCTGTTTTGCTTTCAAGGCCTCTATTCAGGTAGTACATATTCATGGCACACATAAAAAACCCTTCTTAGAAAAAAAAGAGCAGAAAAATGGTCCATACAGCTAAAATTCTTTGGAAAGCAGTTTGTGCGCACTCGCAAGCTCTGTTCTGCTTTCAAGGACTCTATTCAGGTAGTACATAATTATGGCACACATAAAAAACCCTTCTTAGAAAAAAAAGAGCAGAAAAATGGTCCATACAGCTAAAATTCTTTGGAAAGCAGTTTGTGCGCACTCGCAAGCTCTGTTCTGCTTTCAAGGACTCTATTCAGGTAGTACATAATCATGGCACACATAAAAAACCCTTCTTAGAAAAAAAAGAGCAGAAAAATGGTCCATACAGCTAATATTCTTTGGAAAGCAGTTTGTGCGCACTGCAAGCTCTGTTTTGCTTTCAAGGCCTCTATTCAGGTAGTACATATTCATGGCACACATAAAAAACCCTTCTTAGAAAAAAAAGAGCAGAAAAATGGTCCATACAGCTAGAATTCTTTGGAAAGCAGTTTGTGCGCACTCGCAAGCTCTGATCTGCTTTCAAGGCCTCTATTCAGGTAGTACATAATCATGGCACACATAAAAAACACTTCTTAGAAAAAAAAGAGCAGAAAAATGGTCCATACAGCTAAAATTCTTTGGAAAGCAGTTTGTGCGCACTCGCAAGCTCTGTTCTGCTTTCAAGGCCTCTATTCAGGTGGTACATAATCATGGCACACATAAAAAACCCTTCTTACAAAAAAAAGAGCAGAAAAATGGTCCATACAGCTAAAATTCTTTCGAAAGCAGTTAGTGCGTACTCGCAAGCTCTGTTTTGCTTTCAAGGCCTCTATTCAGGTAGTACATAATCATGGCACACATAAAAAACCCTTCTTAGAAAAAAAAGAGCAGAAAAATGGTCCATACAGCTAAAATTCTTTGGAAATCAGTTTGTGCGCACTCGCAAGCTCTGTTCTGCTTTCAAGGCCTCTATTCAGGTAGTACATAATCATGGCACACATAAAAAACCCTTCTTAGAAAATAAAAGAGCAGAAAAATGGTCCATACAGCTAAAATTCTTTGGAAAGCCGTTTGTGCGCACTCGCAAGCTCTGTTTTGCTTTCAAGGCCTCTATTCAGGTAGTACATAATCATGGCACACAAAAAACCCTTCTTAGAAAAAAAAGAGCAGAAAAATGGTCCATACAGCTAAAATTCTTTGGAAAGCAGTTTGTGCGCACTCGCAAGCTCTGATCTGCTTTAAAGGCCTCTATTCAGGTAGTACATAATCATGGCACACATAAAAAACTCTTAGAAAAAAAAAGAGCAGAAAAATGGTCCATACAGCTAAAATTCTTTGGAAAGCAGTTTGTGCGCACTCGCAAGCTCTGTTCTGCTTTCAAGGCCTCTATTGAGGTAGTACATAATCATGGCACACATAAAAAACCCTTCTTAGAAAATAAAAGAGCAGAAAAATGGTCCATACAGCTAAAATTCTTTGAAAAGCAGTTTGTGCGCACTCGCAAGCTCTGTTTTGCTTTCAAGGCCTCTATTCAGGTAGTACATAATCATGGCACACATAAAAAACCCTTCTTAGAAAAAAAAGAGCAGAAAAATGGTCCATACAGCTAAAATTCTTTGGAAAGCAGTTTGTGCGCACTCGCAAGCTCTGTTCTGCTTTCAAGGCCTCTATTCAGGTAGTACATAATCATGGCACACATAAAAAACCCTTCTTAGAAAAAAAAATAGCAGAAAAATGGTCCATACAGCTAAAATTCTTTGGAAAGCAGTTTGTGCGCACTCGCAAGCTTTGTTCTGCTTTCAAGGCCTCTATTCAGGTGGTACATAATTATGGCACACATAAAAAACCCTTCTTAGAAAAAAAAGGAGCAGAAAAATGGTCCATACAGCTAAAATTCTTTGGAAAGCAGTTTGTGCGCACTCGCAAGCTCTGTTTTGCTTTCAAGGCCTCTATTCAGGTAGTACATAATCATGGCACACATAAAAAACCCTTCTTAGAAAAAAAGAGCAGAAAAATGGCCCATACAGCTAAAATTCTTTGGAAAGCAGTTTGTGCGCACTCGCAAGCTCTGTTCTGCTTTCAAGGCCTCTATTGAGGTAGTACATAATCATGGCACACATAAAAAACCCTTCTTAGAAAATAAAAGAGCAGAAAAATGGTCCATACAGCTAAAATTCTTTGAAAAGCAGTTTGTGCGCACTCGCAAGCTCTGTTCTGCTTTCAAGGCCTCTATTGAGGTAGTACATAATCATGGCACACATAAAAAACCCTTCTTAGAAAATAAAAGAGCACAAAAATGGTCCATACAGCTAAAATTCTTTGAAAAGCAGTTTGTGCGCACTCGCAAGCTCTGTTTTGCTTTCAAGGCCTCTATTCAGGTAGTACATAATCATGGCACACATAAAAAACCCTTCTTAGAAAAAAAAAGAGCAGAAAAATGGTCCATACAGCTAAAATTCTTTGGAAAGCAGTTTGTGCGCACTCGCAAGCTCTGTTCTGCTTTCAAGGCCTCTATTCAGGTAGTACATAATCATGGCACACATAAAAAACCCTTCTTAAAAAAAAAAAGAGCAGAAAAATGGTCCATACAGCTAAAATTCTTTGGAAAGCAGTTTGTGCGCACTCGCAAGCTCTGATCTGCTTTCAAGGCCTCTATTCAGGTAGTACATAATCATGGCACACTTAAAAAACCCTTCTTAGAAAAAAAAAGAGCAGAAAAATGGTCCATACAGCTAAAATTCTTTGGAAAGCAGTTTGTGCGCACTCGCAAGCTCTGTTCTGCTTTCAAGGCCTCTATTCAGGTGGTACATAATCATGGCACACATAAAAAACCCTTCTTAGAAAAAAAAAGAGCAGAAAAACGGTCCATACAGCTAAAATTCTTTGGAAAGCAGTATGTGCGCACTCGCAAGCTCTGTTTTGCTTTCAAGGCCTCTATTCAGGTAGTACATAATCATGGCACACATAAAAAACCCTTAGAAAAAAAAGAGCAGGAAAATGGTCCATACAGCTAAAATTCTTTGGAAAGCAGTTTGTGCGCACTCGCAAGCTCTGTTTTGCTTTCAAGGCCTCAGGTAGTACATATTCATGGCACACATAAAAAACCCTTCTTAGAAAGAAAAAGCAGAAAAATGGTCCATACAGCTAAAATTCTTTGGAAAGCAGTTTGTGCGCACTCGCAAGCTCTGTTTTGCTTTCAAGGCCTCTATTCAGGTGGTACATAATCATGGCACACATAAAAAAACCTTCTTAGAAAATAAAAGAGCAGAAAAATGGTCCATACAGCTAAAATTCTTTGAAAAGCAGTTTGTGCGCACTCGCAAGCTCTGTTCTGCTTTCAAGGCCTCTATTGAGGTAGTACATAATCATGGCACACATAAAAAACCCTTCTTAGAAAATAAAAGAGCAGAAAAATTCTCCATACAGCTAAAATTCTTTGAAAAGCAGTTTGTGCGCACTCGCAAGCTCTGTTTTGCTTTCAAGGCCTCTATTCAGGTAGTACATAATCATGGCACACATAAAAAACCCTTCTTAGAAAAAAAAAGAGCAGAAAAATGGTCCATACAGCTAAAATTCTGTGGAAAGCAGTTTGTGCGCACTCGCAAGCTCTGTTCTGCTTTCAAGGCCTCTATTCAGGTAGTACATAATCATGGCACACATAAAAAACCCTTCTTAAAAAAAAAGAGCAGAAAAATGGTCCATACAGCTAAAATTCTTTGGAAAGCAGTTTGTGCGCACTCGCAAGCTCTGATCTGCTTTCAAGGCCTCTATTCAGGTAGTACATAATCATGGCACACATAAAAAACCCTTCTTAGAAAATAAAAGAGCAGAAAAATGGTCCATACAGCTAAAATTCTTTGAAAAGCAGTTTGTGCGCACTCGCAAGCTCTGTTTTGCTTTCAAGGCCTCTATTCAGGTAGTACATAATCATGGCACACATAAAAAACCCTTCTTAGAAAAAAAAGAGCAGAAAAATGGTCCATACAGCTAAAATTCTTTGGAAAGCAGTTTGTGCGCACTCGCAAGCTCTGTTCTGCTTTCAAGGCCTCTATTCAGGTAGTACATAATCATGGCACACATAAAAAACCCTTCTTAGAAAAAAAAATAGCAGAAAAATGGTCCATACAGCTAAAATTCTTTGGAAAGCAGTTTGTGCGCACTCGCAAGCTTTGTTCTGCTTTCAAGGCCTCTATTCAGGTGGTACATAATTATGGCACACATAAAAAACCCTTCTTAGAAAAAAAAGGAGCAGAAAAATGGTCCATACAGCTAAAATTCTTTGGAAAGCAGTTTGTGCGCACTCGCAAGCTCTGTTTTGCTTTCAAGGCCTCTATTCAGGTAGTACATAATCATGGCACACATAAAAAACCCTTCTTAGAAACAAAGAGCAGAAAAATGGCCCATACAGCTAAAATTCTTTGGAAAGCAGTTTGTGCGCACTCGCAAGCTCTGTTCTGCTTTCAAGGCCTCTATTGAGGTAGTACATAATCATGGCACACATAAAAAACCCTTCTTAGAAAATAAAAGAGCAGAAAAATGGTCCATACAGCTAAAATTCTTTGAAAAGCAGTTTGTGCGCACTCGCAAGCTCTGTTCTGCTTTCAAGGCCTCTATTGAGGTAGTACATAATCATGGCACACATAAAAAACCCTTCTTAGAAAATAAAAGAGCACAAAAATGGTCCATACAGCTAAAATTCTTTGAAAAGCAGTTTGTGCGCACTCGCAAGCTCTGTTTTGCTTTCAAGGCCTCTATTCAGGTAGTACATAATCATGGCACACATAAAAAACCCTTCTTAGAAAAAAAAAGAGCAGAAAAATGGTCCATACAGCTAAAATTCTTTGGAAAGCAGTTTGTGCGCACTCGCAAGCTCTGTTCTGCTTTCAAGGCCTCTATTCAGGTAGTACATAATCATGGCACACATAAAAAACCCTTCTTAAAAAAAAAGAGCAGAAAAATGGTCCATACAGCTAAAATTCTTTGGAAAGCAGTTTGTGCGCACTCGCAAGCTCTGATCTGCTTTCAAGGCCTCTATTCAGGTAGTACATAATCATGGCACACATAAAAAACCCTTCTTAGAAAAAAAAGAGCAGAAAAATGGTCCATACAGCTAAAATTCTTTGGAAAGCAGTTTGTGCGCACTCGCAAGCTCTGTTCTGCTTTCAAGGCCTCTATTCAGGTGGTACATAATCATGGCACACATAAAAAACCCTTCTTAGAAAAAAAAAGAGCAGAAAAACGGTCCATACAGCTAAAATTCTTTGGAAAGCAGTATGTGCGCACTCGCAAGCTCTGTTTTGCTTTCAAGGCCTCTATTCAGGTAGTACATAGTCATGGCACACATAAAAAACCCTTAGAAAAAAAAGAGCAGGAAAATGGTCCATACAGCTAAAATTCTTTGGAAAGCAGTTTGTGCGCACTCGCAAGCTCTGTTTTGCTTTCAAGGCCTCAGGTAGTACATATTCATGGCACACATAAAAAACCCTTCTTAGAAAGAAAAAGCAGAAAAATGGTCCATACAGCTAAAATTCTTTGGAAAGCAGTTTGTGCGCACTCGCAAGCTCTGTTTTGCTTTCAAGGCCTCTATTCAGGTGGTACATAATCATGGCACACATAAAAAAACCTTCTTAGAAAATAAAAGAGCAGAAAAATGGTCCATACAGCTAAAATTCTTTGAAAAGCAGTTTGTGCGCACTCGCAAGCTCTGTTCTGCTTTCAAGGCCTCTATTGAGGTAGTACATAATCATGGCACACATAAAAAACCCTTCTTAGAAAATAAAAGAGCAGAAAAATTCTCCATACAGCTAAAATTCTTTGAAAAGCAGTTTGTGCGCACTCGCAAGCTCTGTTTTGCTTTCAAGGCCTCTATTCAGGTAGTACATAATCATGGCACACATAAAAAACCCTTCTTAGAAAAAAAAAGAGCAGAAAAATGGTCCATACAGCTAAAATTCTGTGGAAAGCAGTTTGTGCGCACTCGCAAGCTCTGTTCTGCTTTCAAGGCCTCTATTCAGGTAGTACATAATCATGGCACACATAAAAAACCCTTCTTAAAAAAAAAGAGCAGAAAAATGGTCCATACAGCTAAAATTCTTTGGAAAGCAGTTTGTGCGCACTCGCAAGCTCTGATCTGCTTTCAAGGCCTCTATTCAGGTAGTACATAATCATGGCACACATAAAAAACCCTTCTTAGAAAAAAAAAGAGCAGAAAAATGGTCCATACAGCTAAAATTCTTTGGAAAGCAGTTTGTGCGCACTCGCAAGCTCTGTTCTGCTTTCAAGGACTCTATTCAGGTAGTACATAATCATGGCACACATAAAAAACCCTTCTTAGAAAAAAAAGAGCAGAAAAATGGTCCATACAGCTAATATTCTTTGGAAAGCAGTTTGTGCGCACTGCAAGCTCTGTTTTGCTTTCAAGGCCTCTATTCAGGTAGTACATATTCATGGCACACATAAAAAACCCTTCTTAGAAAAAAAAAGAGCAGAAAAATGGTCCATACAGCTAAAATTCTTTGGAAAGCAGTTTGTGCGCACTCGCAAGCTCTGATCTGCTTTCAAGGCCTCTATTCAGGTAGTACATAATCATGGCACACATAAAAAACCTTTCTTAGAAAAAAAAGAGCAGAAAAATGGTCCATACAGCTAAAATTCTTTGGAAAGCAGTTTGTACGCACTCGCAAGCTCTGTTCTGCTTTCAAGGCCTCTATTCAGGTGGTACATAATCATGGCACACATAAAAAACCCTTCTTACAAAAAAAGAGCAGAAAAATGGTCCATACAGCTAAAATTCTTTCGAAAGCAGTTTGTGCGTACTCGCAAGCTCTGTTTTGCTTTCAAGGCCTCTATTCAGGTAGTACATAATCATGGCACACATAAAAAACCCTTCTTAGAAAAAAAAGAGCAGAAAAATGGTCCATACAGCTAAAATTCTTTGGAAATCAGTTTGTGCGCACTCGCAAGCTCTGTTCTGCTTTCAAGGCCTCTATTCAGGTAGTACATAATCATGGCACACATAAAAAACCCTTCTTAAAAAAAAAAGAGCAGAAAAATGGTCCATACAGCTAAAATTCTTTGGAAAGCAGTTTGTGCGCACTCGCAAGCTCTGATCTGCTTTCAAGGCCTCTATTCAGGTAGTACATAATCATGGCACACATAAAAAACCCTTCTTAGAAAAAAAAGAGCAGAAAAATGGTCCATACAGCTAAAATTCTTTGGAAAGCAGTTTGTGCGCACTCGCAAGCTCTGTTCTGCTTTCAAGGACTCTATTCAGGTAGTACATAATCATGGCACACATAAAAAACCCTTCTTAGAAAAAAAAGAGCAGAAAAATGGTCCATACAGCTAATATTCTTTGGAAAGCAGTTTGTGCGCACTGCAAGCTCTGTTTTGCTTTCAAGGCCTCTATTCAGGTAGTACATATTCATGGCACACATAAAAAACCCTTCTTAGAAAAAAAAGAGCAGAAAAATGGTCCATACAGCTAAAATTCTTTGGAAAGCAGTTTGTGCGCACTCGCAAGCTTTGATCTGCTTTCAAGGCCTCTATTCAGGTAGTACATAATCATGGCACACATAAAAAACCCTTCTTAGAAAAAAAAGAGCAGAAAAATGGTCCATACAGCTAAAATTCTCTGGAAAGCAGTTTGTGCGCACTCGCAAGCTCTGTTCTGCTTTCAAGGCCTCTATTCAGGTGGTACATAATCATGGCACACATAAAAAACCCTTCTTACAAAAAAAAGAGCAGAAAAATGGTCCATACAGCTAAAATTCTTTCGAAAGCAGTTTGTGCGTACTCGCAAGCTCTGTTCTGCTTTCAAGGCCTCTATTCAGGTAGTACATAATCATGGCACACATAAAAAACCCTTCTTAGAAAATAAAAGAGCAGAAAAATGGTCCATACAGCTAAAATTCTTTGGAAAGCCGTTTGTGCGCACTCGCAAGCTCTGTTTTGCTTTCAAGGCCTCTATTCAGGTAGTACATAATCATGGCACACATAAAAAACTCTTAGAAAAAAAAAGAGCAGAAAAATGGTCCATACAGCTAAAATTCTTTGGAAAGCCGTTTGTGCGCACTCGCAAGCAAGCTCTGTTTTGTTTTCAAGGCCTCTATTCAGGTAGTACATAATCATGGCACACATAAAAAACCCTTCTTAGAAAAAAAGAGCAGAAAAATGGCCCATACAGCTAAAATTCTTTGGAGAGCAGTTTGTGCGCACTCGCAAGCTCTGTTCTGCTTTCAAGGCCTCTATTGAGGTAGTACATAATCATGGCACACATAAAAAACCCTTCTTAGAAAATAAAAGAGCAGAAAAATGGTCCATACAGCTAAAATTCTTTGAAAAGCAGTTTGTGCGCACTCGCAAGCTCTGTTCTGCTTTCAAGGCCTCTATTGAGGTAGTACATAATCATGGCACACATAAAAAACCCTTCTTAGAAAATAAAAGAGCAGAAAAATGGTCCATACAGCTAAAATTCTTTGAAAAGCAGTTTGTGCGCACTCGCAAGCTCTGTTTTGCTTTCAAGGCCTCTATTCAGGTAGTACATAATCATGGCACACATAAAAGCCCTTCTTAGAAAAAAAAAGAGCACAAAAATGGTCCATACAGCTAAAATTCTTTGGAAAGCAGTTTGTGCGCACTCGCAAGCTCTGTTCTGCTTTCAAGGCCTCTATTCAGGTAGTACATAATCATGGCACACATAAAAAACCCTTCTTAAAAAAAAAAGAGCAGAAAAATGGTCCATACAGCTAAAATTCTTTGGAAAGCAGTTTGTGCGCACTCGCAAGCTCTGATCTGCTTTCAAGGCCTCTATTCAGGTAGTACATAATCATGGCACACATAAAAAAAACCCTTCTTAGAAAAAAAAAGAGCAGAAAAATGGTCCATACAGCTAAAATTCTTTGGAAAGCAGTTTGTGCGCATTCGCAAGCTCTGTTCTGCTTTCAAGGCCTCTATTCAGGTGGTACATAATCATGGCACACATAAAAAACACTTCTTAGAAAAAAAAGAGCAGAAAAAAGGTCCATACAGCTAAAATTCTTTGGAAAGCAGTATGTGCGCACTCGCAAGCTCTGTTTTGCTTTCAAGGCCTCTATTCAGGTAGTACATAATCATGGCACACATAAAAAACCCTTAGAAAAAAAAGAGCAGGAAAATGGTCCATACAGCTAAAATTCTTTGGAAAGCAGTTTGTGCGCACTCGCAAGCTCTGTTTTGCTTTCAAGGCCTCAGGTAGTACATATTCATGGCACACATAAAAAACCCTTCTTAGAAAAATAAAAGCAGAAAAACGGTCCATACAGCTAAAATTCTTTGGAAAGCAGTTTGTGCGCACTCGCGAGCTCTGTTTTGCTTTCAAGGCCTCTATTCAGGTAGTACATAATCATGGCACACATAAAAAACCCTTCTTAGAAAAAAAAAGAGCAGAAAAATGGTCCATACAGCTAAAATTCTGTGGGAAGCAGTTTGTGCGCACTCGCAAGCTCTGTTCTGCTTTCAAGGCCTCTATTCAGGTAGTACATAATCATGGCACACATAAAAAACCCTTCTTAAAAAAAAAGAGCAGAAAAATGGTCCATACAGCTAAAATTCTTTGGAAAGCAGTTTGTGCGCACTCGCAAGCTCTGATCTGCTTTCAAGGCCTCTATTCAGGTAGTACATAATCATGGCACACATAAAAAACCCTTCTTAGAAAAAAAAAGAGCAGAAAAATGGTCCATACAGCTAAAATTCTTTGGAAAGCAGTTTGTGCGCACTCGCAAGCTCTGTTCTGCTTTCAAGGACTCTATTCAGGTAGTACATAATCATGGCACACATAAAAAACCCTTCTTAGAAAAAAAGAGCAGAAAAATGGTCCATACAGCTAATATTCTTTGGAAAGCAGTTTGTGCGCACTGCAAGCTCTGTTTTGCTTTCAAGGCCTCTATTCAGGTAGTACATATTCATGGCACACATAAAAAACCCTTCTTAGAAAAAAAAGAGCAGAAAAATGGTCCATACAGCTAAAATTCTTTGGAAAGCAGTTTGTGCGCACTCGCAAGCTCTGATCTGCTTTCAAGGCCTCTATTCAGGTAGTACATAATCATGGCACACATAAAAATCCCTTCTTAGAAAATAAAAGAGCAGAAAAATGGTCCATACAGCTAAAATTCTTTGGAAAGCAGTTTGTGCGCACTCGCAAGCTCTGTTCTGCTTTCAAGGCCTCTATTCAGGTGGTACATAATCATGGCACACATAAAAAACCCTTCTTACAAAAAAAGAGCAGAAAAATGGTCCATACAGCTAAAATTCTTTCGAAAGCAGTTTGTGCGTACTCGCAAGCTCTGTTTCGCTTTCAAGGCCTCTATTCAGGTAGTACATAATCATGGCACACATAAAAAACCCTTCTTAGAAAAAAAAAGAGCAGAAAAATGGTCCATACAGCTAAAATTCTTTGGAAATCAGTTTGTGCGCACTCGCAAGCTCTGTTCTGCTTTCAAGGCCTCTATTCAGGTAGTACATAATCATGGCACACATTAAAAACCCTTCTTAAAAAAAAAGAGCAGAAAAATGGTCCATACAGCTAAAATTCTTTGGAAAGCAGTTTGTGCGCACTCGCAAGCTCTGATCTGCTTTCAAGGCCTCTATTCAGGTAGTACATAATCATGGCACACATAAAAAACCCTTCTTAGAAAAAAAAGAGCAGAAAAATGGTCCATACAGCTAAAATTCTTTGGAAAGCAGTTTGTGCGCACTCGCAAGCTCTGTTCTGCTTTCAAGGACTCTATTCAGGTAGTACATAATCATGGCACAGATAAAAAACCCTTCTTAGAAAAAAAAGAGCAGAAAAATGGTCCATACAGCTAATATTCTTTGGAAAGCAGTTTGTGCGCACTGCAAGCTCTGTTTTGCTTTCAAGGCCTCTATTCAGGTAGTACATATTCATGGCACACATAAAAAACCCTTCTTAGAAAAAAAAGAGCAGAAAAATGGTCCATACAGCTAAAATTCTTTGGAAAGCAGTTTGTGCGCACTCGCAAGCTCTGATCTGCTTTCAAGGCCTCTATTCAGGTAGTACATAATCATGGCACACATAAAAAACCCTTCTTAGAAAAAAAGGAGCAGAAAAATGGTCCATACAGCTAAAATTCTTTGGAAAGCAGTTTGTGCGCACTCGCAAGCTCTGTTCTGCTTTCAAGGCCTCTATTCAGGTGGTACATAATCATGGCACACATAAAAAACCCTTCTTACAAAAAAAGAGCAGAAAAATGGTCCATACAGCTAAAATTCTTTCGAAAGCAGTTTGTGCGTACTCGCAAGCTCTGTTTTGCTTTCAAGGCCTCTATTCAGGTAGTACATAATCATGGCACACATAAAAAACCCTTCTTAGAAAAAAAAGAGCAGAAAAATGGTCCATGCAGCTAAAATTCTTTGGAAATCAGTTTGTGCGCACTCGCAAGTTCTGTTCTGCTTTCAAGGCCTCTATTCAGGTAGTACATAATCATGGCACACATAAAAAACCCTTCTTAGAAAATAAAAGAGCAGAAAAATGGTCCATACAGCTAAAATTCTTTGGAAAGCCGTTTGTGCGCACTCGCAAGCTCTGTTTTGCTTTCAAGGCCTCTATTCAGGTAGTACATAATCATGGCACACATAAAAAACCCTTCTTAGAAAAAAAAGAGCAGAAAAATGGTCCATACAGCTAAAATTCTTTGGAAAGCAGTTTGTGCGCACTCGCAAGCTCTGATCTGCTTTAAAGGCCTCTATTCAGGTAGTACATAATCATGGCACACATAAAAAACTCTTAGAAAAAAAAAGAGCAGAAAAATGGTCCATACAGCTAAAATTCTTTGGAAAGCAGTTTGTGCGCACTCGCAAGCTCTGTTCTGCTTTCAAGGCCTCTATTGAGGTAGTACATAATCATGGCACACATAAAAAACCCTTCTTAGAAAATAAAAGAGCAGAAAAATGGTCCATACAGCTAAAATTCTTTGAAAAGCAGTTTGTGCGCACTCGCAAGCTCTGTTTTGCTTTCAAGGCCTCTATTCAGGTAGTACATAATCATGGCACACATAAAAAACCCTTCTTAGAAAAAAAAGAGCAGAAAAATGGTCCATACAGCTAAAATTCTTTGGAAAGCAGTTTGTGCGCACTCGCAAGCTCTGTTCTGCTTTCAAGGCCTCTATTCAGGTAGTACATAATCATGGCACACATAAAAAACCCTTCTTAGAAAAAAAAAGAGCAGAAAAATGGTCCATACAGCTAAAATTCTTTGGAAAGCAGTTTGTGCGCACTCGCAAGCTTTGTTCTGCTTTCAAGGCCTCTATTCAAGTGGTACATAATCATGGCACACATAAAAAACCCTTCTTAGAAAAAAAGAGCAGAAAAATGGCCCATACAGCTAAAATTCTTTGGAAAGCAGTTTGTGCGCACTCGCAAGCTCTGTTCTGCTTTCAAGGCCTCTATTGAGGTAGTACATAATCATGGCACACATAAAAAACCCTTCTTAGAAAATAAAAGAGCAGAAAAATGGTCCATACAGCTAAAATTCTTTGAAAAGCAGTTTGTGCGCACTCGCAAGCTCTGTTCTGCTTTCAAGGCCTCTATTGAGGTAGTACATAATCATGGCACACATAAAAAACCCTTCTTAGAAAATAAAAGAGCAGAAAAATGGTCCATACAGCTAAAATTCTTTGAAAAGCAGTTTGTGCGCACTCGCAAGCTCTGTTTTGCTTTCAAGGCCTCTATTCAGGTAGTACATAATCATGGCACACATAAAAAACCCTTCTTAGAAAAAAAAAGAGCAGAAAAATGGTCCATACAGCTAAAATTCTTTGGAAAGCAGTTTGTGCGCACTCGCAAGCTCTGTTCTGCTTTCAAGGCCTCTATTCAGGTAGTACATAATCATGGCACACATAAAAAACCCTTCTTAAAAAAAAGAGCAGAAAAATGGTCCATACAGCTAAAATTCTTTGGAAAGCAGTTTGTGCGCACTCGCAAGCTCTGATCTGCTTTTAAGGCCTCTATTCAGGTAGTACATAATCATGGCACACATAAAAAACCCTTCTTAGAAAAAAAAAGAGCAGAAAAATGGTCCATACAGCTAAAATTCTTTGGAAAGCAGTTTGTGCGCACTCGCAAGCTCTGTCCTGCTTTCAAGGCCTCTATTCAGGTGGTACATAATCATGGCACACATAAAAAACCCTTCTTAGAAAAAAAAGAGCAGAAAAAAGGTCCATACAGCTAAAATTCTTTGGAAAGCAGTATGTGCGCACTCGCAAGCTCTGTTTTGCTTTCAAGGCCTCTATTCAGGTAGTACATAATCATGGCACACATAAAAAACCCTTAGAAAAAAAGAGCAGGAAAATGGTCCATACAGCTAAAATTCTTTGGAAAGCAGTTTGTGCGCACTCACAAGCTCTGTTTTGCTTTCAAGGCCTCAGGTAGTACATATTCATGGCACACATAAAAAACCCTTCTTAGAAAAAAAAAGCAGAAAAATGGTCCATACAGCTAAAATTCTTTGGAAAGCAGTTTGTGCGCACTCGCAAGCTCTGTTTTGCTTTCAAGGCCTCTATTCAGGTGGTACATAATCATGGCACACATAAAAAAACCTTCTTAGAAAATAAAAGAGCAGAAAAATGGTCCATACAGCTAAAATTTTTTGAAAAGCAGTTTGTGCGCACTCGCAAGCTCTGTTCTGCTTTCAAGGCCTCTATTGAGGTAGTACATAATCATGGCACACATAAAAAACCCTTCTTAGAAAATAAAAGAGCAGAAAAATTCTCCATACAGCTAAAATTCTTTGAAAAGCAGTTTGTGCGCACTCGCAAGCTCTGTTTTGCGTTCAAGGCCTCTATTCAGGTAGTACATAATCATGGCACACATAAAAAACCCTTCTTAGAAAAAAAAAGAGCAGAAAAATGGTCCATACAGCTAAAATTCTGTGGAAAGCAGTTTGTGCGCACTCGCAAGCTCTGTTCTGCTTTCAAGGCCTCTATTCAGGTAGTACATAATCATGGCACACATAAAAAACCCTTCTTAAAAAAAAAAGAGCAGAAAAATGGTCCATACAGCTAAAATTCTTTGGAAAGCAGTTTGTGCGCACTCGCAAGCTCTGATCTGCTTTCAAGGCCTCTATTCAGGTAGTACATAATCATGGCACACATAAAAAACCCTTCTTAGAAAAAAAAAGAGCAGAAAAATGGTCCATACAGCTAAAATCCTTTGGAAAGCAGTTTGTGCGTACTCGCAAGCTGTGTTCTGCTTTCAAGGACTCTATTCAGGTAGTACATAATTATGGCACACATAAAAAACCCTTCTTAGAAAAAAAAGAGCAGAAAAATGGTCCATACAGCTAATATTCTTTGGAAAGCAGTTTGTGCGCACTGCAAGCTCTGTTTTGCTTTCAAGGCCTCTATTCAGGTAGTACATATTCATGGCACACATAAAAAACCCTTCTTAGAAAAAAAAAGAGCAGAAAAATGGTCCATACAGCTAAAATTCTTTGGAAAGCAGTTTGTGCGCACTCGCAAGCTCTGATCTGCTTTCAAGGCCTCTATTCAGGTAGTACATAATCATGGCACACATAAAAAACCCTTCTTAGAAAAAAAAGAGCAGAAAAATGGTCCATACAGCTAAAATTCTTTGGAAAGCAGTTTGTGCGCACTCGCAAGCTCTGTTCTGCTTTCAAGGCCTCTATTCAGGTGGTACATAATCATGGCACACATAAAAAACCCTTCTTACAAAAAAAAGAGCAGAAAAATGGTCCATACAGCTAAAATTCTTTCGAAAGCCGTTTGTGCGCACTCGCAAGCTCTGTTTTGCTTTCAAGGCCTCTATTCAGGTAGTACATAATCATGGCACACATAAAAAACCCTTCTTAGAAAAAAAAGAGCAGAAAAATGGTCCATACAGCTAAAATTCTTTGGAAAGCAGTTTGTGCGCACTCGCAAGCTCTGATCTGCTTTAAAGGCCTCTATTCAGGTAGTACATAATCATGGCACACATAAAAAACTCTTAGAAAAAAAAGAGCAGAAAAATGGTCCATACAGCTAAAATTCTTTGGAAAGCAGTTTGTGCGCACTCGCAAGCTCTGCTCTGCTTTCAAGGCCTCTATTGAGGTAGTACATAATCATGGCACACATAAAAAACCCTTCTTAGAAAATAAAAGAGCAGAAAAATGGTCCATACAGCTAAAATTCTTTGAAAAGCAGTTTGTGCGCACTCGCAAGCTCTGTTTTGCTTTCAAGGCCTCTATTCAGGTAGTACATAATCATGGCACACATAAAAAACCCTTCTTAGAAAAAAAGAGCAGAAAAATGGTCCATACAGCTAAAATTCTTTGGAAAGCAGTTTGTGCGCACTCGCAAGCTCTGTTCTGCTTTCAAGGCCTCTATTCAGGTAGTACATAATCATGGCACACATAAAAAACCCTTCTTAGAAAAAAAAAGAGCAGAAAAATGGTCCATACAGCTAAAATTCTTTGGAAAGCAGTTTGTGCGCACTCGCAAGCTTTGTTCTGCTTTCAAGGCCTCTATTCAGGTGGTACATAATCATGGCACACATAAAAAACCCTTCTTAGAAAAAAAAGGAGCAGAAAAATGGTCCATACAGCTAAAATTCTTTGGAAAGCAGTTTGTGCGCACTCGCAAGCTCTGTTTTGCTTTCAAGGCCTCTATTCAGGTAGTACATAATCATGGCACACATAAAAAACCCTTCTTAGAAAAAAACAGCAGAAAAATGGCCCATACAGCTAAAATTCTTTGGAAAGCAGTTTGTGCGCACTCGCAAGCTCTGTTCTGCTTTCAAGGCCTCTATTGAGGTAGTACATAATCATGGCACACATAAAAACCCTTCTTAGAAAATAAAAGAGCAGAAAAATGGTCCATACAGCTAAAATTCTTTGAAAAGCAGTTTGTGCGCACTCGCAAGCTCTGTTCTGCTTTCAAGGCCTCTATTGAGGTAGTACATAATCATGGCACACATAAAAAACCCTTCTTACAAAATAAAAGAGCAGAAAAATGGTCCATACAGCTAAAATTCTTTTAAAAGCAGTTTGTGCGCACTCGCAAGCTCTGTTTTGCTTTCAAGGCCTCTATTCAGGTAGTACATAATCATGGCACACATAAAAAACCCTTCTTAGAAAAAAAAAGAGCACAAAAATGGTCCATACAGCTAAAATTCTTTGGAAAGCAGTTTGTGCGCACTCGCAAGCTCTGTTCTGCTTTCAAGGCCTCTATTCAGGTAGTACATAATCATGGCACACATAAAAAACCCTTCTTAAAAAAAAAAGAGCAGAAAAATGGTCCATACAGCTAAAATTCTTTGGAAAGCAGTTTGTGCGCACTCGCAAGCTCTGATCTGCTTTCAAGGCCTCTATTCAGGTAGTACATAATCATGGCACACATAAAAAACCCTTCTTAGAAAAAAAAGAGCAGAAAAATGGTCCATACAGCTAAAATTCTTTGGAAAGCAGTTTGTGCGCACTCGCAAGCTCTGTTCTGCTTTCAAGGCCTCTATTCAGGTGGTACATAATCATGGCACACATAAAAAACACTTCTTCGAAAAAAAAGAGCAGAAAAAAGGTCCATACAGCTAAAATTCTTTGGAAAGCAGTATGTGCGCACTCGCAAGCTCTGTTTTGCTTTCAAGGCCTCTATTCAGGTAGTACATAATCATGGCACACATAAAAAACCCTTAGAAAAAAAAGAGCAGGAAAATGGTCCATACAGCTAAAATTCTTTGGAAAGCAGTTTGTGCGCACTCGCAAGCTCTGTTTTGCTTTCAAGGCCTCAGGTAGTACATATTCATGGCACACATAAAAAATCCTTCTTAGAAAAATAAAAGCAGAAAAACGGTCCATACAGCTAAAATTCTTTGGAAAGCAGTTTGTGCGCACTCGCAAGCTCTGTTTTGCTTTCAAGGCCTCTATTCAGGTAGTACATAATCATGGCACACATAAAAAACCCTTCTTAGAAAAAAAAAGAGCAGGAAAATGGTCCATACAGCTAAAATTCTTTGGAAAGCAGTTTGTGCGCACTCGCAAGCTCTGTTTTGCTTTCAAGGCCTCAGGTAGTACATATTCATGGCACACATAAAAAACCCTTCTTAGAAAAAAAAAAGCAGAAAAATGGTCCATACAGCTAAAATTCTTTGGAAAGCAGTTTGTGCGCACTCGCAAGCTCTGTTTTGCTTTCAAGGCCTCTATTCAGGTAGTACATAATCATGGCACACATAAAAAACCCTTCTTAGAAAAAAAAAGAGCAGAAAAATGGTCCATACAGCTAACATTCTTTGGAAAGCAGTTTGTGCGCACTCGCAAGCTCTGTTCTGCTTTCAAGGCCTCTATTCAGGTAGTACATAATCATGGCACACATAAAAAACCCTTCTTAAAAAAAAAGAGCAGAAAAATGGTCCATACAGCTAAAATTCTTTGGAAAGCAGTTTGTGCGCACTCGCAAGCTCTGATCTGCTTTCAAGGCCTCTATTCAGGTAGTACATAATCATGGCACACATAAAAAACCCTTCTTAGAAAAAAAAGAGCAGAAAAATGGTCCATACAGCTAAAATTCTTTGGAAAGCAGTTTGTGCGCACTCGCAAGCTGTGTTCTGCTTTCAAGGACTCTATTCAGGTAGTACATAATTATGGCACACATAAAAAACCCTTCTTAGAAAAAAAAGAGCAGAAAAATGGTCCATACAGCTAATATTCTTTGGAAAGCAGTTTGTGCGCACTGCAAGCTCTGTTTTGCTTTCAAGGCCTCTATTCAGGTAGTACATATTCATGGCACACATAAAAAACCCTTCTTAGAAAAAAAAAGAGCAGAAAAATGGTCCATACAGCTAAAATTCTTTGGAAAGCAGTTTGTGCGCACTCGCAAGCTCTGATCTGCTTTCAAGGCCTCTATTCAGGTAGTACATAATCATGGCACACATAAAAAACCCTTCTTAGAAAAAAAAGAGCAGAAAAATGGTCCATACAGCTAAAATTCTTTGGAAAGCAGTTTGTGCGCACTCGCAAGCTCTGTTCTGCTTTCAAGGCCTCTATTCAGGTGGTACATAATCATGGCACACATAAAAAACCCTTCTTACAAAAAAAAGAGCAGAAAAATGGTCCATACAGCTAAAATTCTTTCGAAAGCAGTTTGTGCGTACTCGCAAGCTCTGTTTTGCTTTCAAGGCCTCTATTCAGGTAGTACATAATCATGGCACACATAAAAAACCCTTCTTAGAAAAAAAAGAGCAGAAAAATGGTCCATACAGCTAAAATTCTTTGGAAAGCAGTTTGTGCGTACTCGCAAGCTCTGTTCTGCTTTCAAGGCCTCTATTCAGGTAGTACATAATCATGGCACACATAAAAAACCCTTCTTAGAAAATAAAAGAGCAGAAAAATGGTCCATACAGCTAAAATTCTTTCGAAAGCCGTTTGTGCGCACTCGCAAGCTCTGTTTTGCTTTCAAGGCCTCTATTCAGGTAGTACATAATCATGGCACACATAAAAAACCCTTCTTAGAAAAAAAAGAGCAGAAAAATGGTCCATACAGCTAAAATTCTTTGGAAAGCAGTTTGTGCGCACTCGCAAGCTCTGATCTGCTTTAAAGGCCTCTATTCAGGTAGTACATAATCATGGCACACATAAAAAACTCTTAGAAAAAAGAGAGCAGAAAAATGGTCCATACAGCTAAAATTCTTTGGAAAGCAGTTTGTGCGCACTCGCAAGCTCTGTTCTGCTTTCAAGGCCTCTATTGAGGTAGTACATAATCATGGCACACATAAAAAACCCTTCTTAGAAAATAAAAGAGCAGAAAAATGGTCCATACAGCTAAAATTCTTTGAAAAGCAGTTTGTGCGCACTCGCAAGCTCTGTTTTGCTTTCAAGGCCTCTATTCAGGTAGTACATAATCATGGCACACATAAAAAACCCTTCTTAGAAAAAAAAGAGCAGAAAAATGGTCCATACAGCTAAAATTCTTTGGAAAGCAGTTTGTGCGCACTCGCAAGCTCTGTTCTGCTTTCAAGGCCTCTATTCAGGTAGTACATAATCATGGCACACATAAAAAACCCTTCTTAGAAAAAAAAAGAGCAGAAAAATGGTCCATACAGCTAAAATTCTTTGGAAAGCAGTTTGTGCGCACTCGCAAGCTTTGTTCTGCTTTCAAGGCCTCTATTCAGGTGGTACATAATCATGGCACACATAAAAAACCCTTCTTAGAAAAAAAAGGAGCAGAAAAATGGTCCATACAGCTAAAATTCTTTGGAAAGCAGTTTGTGCGCACTCGCAAGCTCTGTTTTGCTTTCAAGGCCTCTATTCAGGTTGTACATAATCATGGCACACATAAAAAACCCTTCTTAGAAAAAAAGAGCAGAAAAATGGCCCATACAGCTAAAATTCTTTGGAAAGCAGTTTGTGCGCACTCGCAAGCTCTGTTCTGCTTTCAAGGCCTCTATTGAGGTAGTACATAATCATGGCACACATAAAAAACCCTTCTTAGAAAATAAAAGAGCAGAAAAATGGTCCATACAGCTAAAATTCTTTGAAAAGCAGTTTGTGCGCACTCGCAAGCTCTGTTCTGCTTTCAAGGCCTCTATTGAGGTAGTACATAATCATGGCACACATAAAAAACCCTTCTTAGAAAATAAAAGAGCAGAAAAATGGTCCATACAGCTAAAATTCTTTGAAAAGCAGTTTGTGCGCACTCGCAAGCTCTGTTTTGCTTTCAAGGCCTCTATTCAGGTAGTACATAATCATGGCACACATAAAAAACCCTTCTTAGAAAAAAAAAAGAGCACAAAAATGGTCCATACAGCTAAAATTCTTTGGAAAGCAGTTTGTGCGCACTCGCAAGCTCTGTTCTGCTTCCAAGGCCTCTATTCAGGTAGTACATAATCATGGCACACATAAAAACCCTTCTTAAAAAAAAAGAGCAGAAAAATGGTCCATACAGCTAAAATTCTTTGGAAAGCAGTTTGTGCGCACTCGCAAGCTCTGATCTGCTTTCAAGGCCTCTATTCAGGTAGTACATAATGATGGCACACATAAAAAACCCTTCTTAGAAAAAAAAGAGCAGAAAAATGGTCCATACAGCTAAAATTCTTTGGAAAGCAGTTTGTGCGCACTCGCAAGCTCTGTTCTGCTTTCAAGGCCTCTATTCAGGTGGTACATAATCATGGCACACATAAAAAACACTTCTTAGAAAAAAAAGAGCAGAAAAAAGGTCCATACAGCTAAAATTCTTTGGAAAGCAGTATGTGCGCACTCGCAAGCTCTGTTTTGCTTTCAAGGCCTCTATTCAGGTAGTACATAATCATGGCACACATAAAAAACCCTTAGAAAAAAAAGAGCAGGAAAATGGTCCATACAGCTAAAATTCTTTGGAAAGCAGTTTGTGCGCACTCGCAAGCTCTGTTTTGCTTTCAAGGCCTCAGGTAGTACATATTCATGGCACACATAAAAAACCCTTCTTAGAAAAATAAAAGCAGAAAAACGGTCCATACAGCTAAAATTCTTTGGAAAGCAGTTTGTGCGCACTCGCAAGCTCTGTTTTGCTTTCAAGGCCTCTATTCAGGTGGTACATAATCATGGCACACATAAAAAAACCTTCTTAGAAAAAAAAAGAGCAGAAAAAAGGTCCATACAGCTAAAATTCTTTGGAAAGCAGTATGTGCGCACTCGCAAGCTCTGTTTTGCTTTCAAGGCCTCTATTCAGGTAGTACATAATCATGGCACACATAAAAAACCCTTCTTAGAAAAAAAAAGAGCAGGAAAATGGTCCATACAGCTAAAATTCTTTGGAAAGCAGTTTGTGCGCACTCGCAAGCTCTGATCTGCTTTCAAGGCCTCTATTCAGGTAGTACATAATCATGGCACACATAAAAAACCCTTCTTAGAAAAAAAAAGAGCAGAAAAATGGTCCATACAGCTAAAATTCTTTGGAAAGCAGTTTGTGCGCACTCGCAAGCTCTGATCTGCTTTCAAGGCCTCTATTCAGGTAGTACATAATCATGGCACACGTAAAAAACCCTTAGAAAAAAAAGAGCAGAAAAATGGTCCATACAGCTAAAATTCTTTGGAAAGCAGTTTGTGCGCACTCGCAAGCTCTGTTCTGCTTTCAGGGCCTCTATTCAGGTGGTACATAATCATGGCACACATAAAAAACCCTTCTTAGAAAAAAAAAGAGCAGAAAAATGGTCCATACAGCTAAAATTCTTTGGAAAGCAGTTTGTGCGCAATCGCAAGCTCTGTTCTGCTTTCAAGGCCTCTATTCAGGTGGTACATAATCATGGCACACATAAAAAACCCTTCTTAGAAAAAAAAAGAGCAGAAAAATAGTCCATACAGCTAAAATTCTTTGGAAAGCAGTTTGTGCGCACACGCAAGCTCTATTTTGCTTTCAAGGCCTCTATTCAGGTAGTACATAATCATGGCACACATAAAAAAACCCTTCTTAGAAAAAAACGAGCAGAACAATGGTCCATACAGCTAAAATTCTTTGGAAAGTAGTTTGTGCGCACTCGCAAGCTCTGTTTTGCTTTCAAGGCCTCTATTCAGGTAGTACATAATCATGGCACACATAAAAAAACCCTTAGAAAAAAAGAGCAGAACAATGGTCCATACAGCTAAAATTCTTTGGAAAGCAGTTTGTGCGCACTCGCAAGCTTTGTTCTCCTTTCAAGGCCTCTATTGAGGTAGTACATAATCATGGCACACATAAAAAACCCTTCTTAGAAAATAAAAGAGCAGAAAAGTGGTCCATACAGCTAAAATTCTTTGGAAAGCAGTTTGTGCGCACTCGCTAGCTCTGTTTTGCTTTCAAGGCCTCTATTCAGGTAGTACATAATCATGGCACACATAAAAAACCCTTCTTAGAAAAAAAACGAGCAGAAAAATGGTCCATACAGCTAACATTCTTTGGAAAGCAGTTTGTGCGCACTCGCAAGCTCTGATCTGCTTTCAAGGCCTCTATTCAGGTAGTACATAATCATGGCACACATAAAAAACCCTTCTTAGAAAAAAAAAAGAGCAGAAAAATGGTCCATACAGCTAAAATTCTTTGGAAAGCAGTTTGTGCGCACTCGCAAGCTCTGATCTGCTTTCAAGGCCTCTATTCAGGTAGTACATTATCATGGCACACGTAAAAAACCCTTAGAAAAAAAAGAGCAGAAAAATGGTCCATACAGCTAAAATTCTTTGGAAACCAGTTTGTGTGCACTCGCAAGCTCTGTTCTGCTTTCAAGGCCTCTATTCAGGTGGTACATAATCATGGCACACATAAAAAACCCTTCTTAGAAAAAAAAAGAGCAGAAAAATGGTCCATACAGCTAAAATTCTTTGGAAAGCAGTTTGTGCGCAATCGCAAGCTCTGTTCTGCTTTCAAGGCCTCTATTCAGGTGGTACATAATCATGGCACACATAAAAAACCCTTTTTAGAAAAAAAAGAGCAGAAAAATGGTCCATACAGCTAAAATTCTTTGGAAAGCAGTTTGTGCGCACTCGCAAGCTCTGTTTTGCTTTCAAGGCCTCTATTCAGGTAGTACATAATCATGGCACACATAAAAAACCCTTCTTAGAAAAAAAAGAGCAGAAAAATGGTCCATACAGCTAAAATTCTTTGGAAAGCAGTTTGTGCGCACTCGCAAGCTCTGATCTGCTTTCAAGGCCTCTATTCAGGTAGTACATAATCATGGCACACATAAAAAACCCTTCTTAGAAAAAAAAGAGCAGAAAAATGGTCCATACAGCTAAAATTCTTTGGAAAGCAGTTTGTGCGCACTCGCAAGCTCTGTTCTGCTTTCAAGGCCTCTATTCAGGTAGTACATAATCATGGCACACATAAAAAACCCTTCTTAGAAAAAAAAGAGCAGAAAAATGGTCCATACAGCTAAAATTCTTTGGAAAGCAGTTTGTGCGCACTCGCAAGCTCTGTTCTGCTTTCAAGGCCTCTATTCAGGTAGTACATAATCATGGCACACATAAAAAACCCTTCTTAGAAAGCTCTGTTCTGCTTTCAAGGCCTCTATTCAGGTAGTACATAATCATGGCACACATAAAAAACCCTTCTTAGAAAAAAAAGAGCAGAAAAATGGTCCATACAGCTAAAATTATTTGGAAAGCAGTTTGTGCGCACTCGCAAGCTCTGTTCTGCTTTCAAGGCCTCTATTCAGGTAGTACATAATCATGGCACACATAAAAAACCCTTCTTAGAAAAAAAAAGAGCAGAAAAATGGTCCATACAGCTAAAATTCTTTGGAAAGCAGTTTGTGCGCACTCGCAAGCTCTGTTCTGCTTTCAAGGCCTCTATTCAGGTGGTACATAATCCTGGCACACATAAAAAACCCTTCTTAGAAAAAAAAGGAGCAGAAATATGGTCCATACAGCTAAAATTCTTTGGAAAGCAGTTTGTGCGCACTCGCAAGCTCTGTTTTGCTTTCAAGGCCTCTATTCAGGTAGTACATAATCATGGCACACATAAAAAACCCTTCTTAGAAAAAAAAGAGCAGAAAAATGGCCCATACAGCTAAAATTCTTTGGAAAGCAGTTTGTGCGCACTCGCAAGCTCTGTTCTGCTTTCAAGGCCTCTATTCAGGTGGTACATAATCATGGCACACATAAAAAACCCTTCTTACAAAAAAAGAGCAGGAAAATGGTCCATACAGCTAAAATTCTTTGGAAAGCAGTTTGTGCGCACTCGCAAGCTCTGTTTGCTTTCAAGGCCTCAGGTAGTACATATTCATGGCACACATAAAAAATCCTTCTTAGAAAAATAAAAGCAGAAAAACGGTCCATACAGCTAAAATTCTTTGGAAAGCAGCTTGTGCGCACTCGCAAGCTCTGTTTTGCTTTCAAGGCCTCTATTCAGGTGGTACATAATCATGGCACACATAAAAAAACCTTCTTAGAAAAAAAAAGAGCAGAAAAAAGGTCCATACAGCTAAAATTCTTTGGAAAGCAGTATGTGCGCACTCGCAAGCTCTGTTTTGCTTTCAAGGCCTCTATTCAGGTAGTACATAATCATGGCACACATAAAAAACCCTTCTTAGAAAAAAAAAGAGCAGGAAAATGGTCCATACAGCTAAAATTTCTTTGGAAAGCAGTTTGTGCGCACTCGCAAGCTCTGTTTTGCTTTCAAGGCCTCAGGTAGTACATATTCATGGCACACATAAAAAACCCTTCTTAGAAAAAAAAAAAGCAGAAAAATGGTCCATACAGCTAAAATTCTTTGGAAAGCAGTTTGTGCGCACTCGCAAGCTCTGTTTTGCTTTCAAATCCTCTATTCAGGTAGTACATAATCATGGCACACATAAAAAACCCTTCTTAGAAAAAAAAAGAGCAGAAAAATGGTCCATACAGCTAACATTCTTTGGAAAGCAGTTTGTGCGCACTCGCAAGCTCTGTTCTGCTTTCAAGGCCTCTATTCAGGTAGTACATAATCATGGCACACATAAAAAACCCTTCTTAAAAAAAAAGAGCAGAAAAATGGTCCATACAGCTAAAATTCTTTGGAAAGCAGTTTGTGCGCACTCGCAAGCTCTGATCTGCTTTCAAGGCCTCTATTCAGGTAGTACATAATCATGGCACACATAAAAAACCCTTCTTAGAAAAAAAAGAGCAGAAAAATGGTCCATACAGCTAAAATTCTTTGGAAAGCAGTTTGTGCGCACTCGCAAGCTGTGTTCTGCTTTCAAGGACTCTATTCAGGTAGTACATAATTATGGCACACATAAAAAACCCTTCTTAGAAAAAAAAGAGCAGAAAAATGGTCCATACAGCTAATATTCTTTGGAAAGCAGTTTGTGCGCCCTGCAAGCTCTGTTTTGCTTTCAAGGCCTCTATTCAGGTAGTACATATTCATGGCACACATAAAAAACCCTTCTTAGAAAAAAAAAGAGCAGAAAAATGGTCCATACAGCTAAAATTCTTTGGAAAGCAGTTTGTGCGCACTCGCAAGCTCTGTTTTGCTTTCAAGGCCTCTATTCAGGTAGTACATAATCATGGCACACATAAAAAACCCTTCTTAGAAAAAAAAGAGCAGAAAAATGGTCCATACAGCTAAAATTCTTTGGAAAGCAGTTTGTGCGCACTCGCAAGCTCTGATCTGCTTTCAAGGCCTCTATTCAGGTAGTACATAATCATGGCACACATAAAAAACCCTTCTTAGAAAAAAAAGAGCAGAAAAATGGTCCATACAGCTAAAATTCTTTGGAAAGCAGTTTGTGCGCACTCGCAAGCTCTGTTCTGCTTTCAAGGCCTCTATTCAGGTAGTACATAATCATGGCACACATAAAAAACCCTTCTTAGAAAAAAAAGAGCAGAAAAATGGTCCATACAGCTAAAATTCTTTGGAAAGCAGTTTGTGCGCACTCGCAAGCTCTGTTCTGCTTTCAAGGCCTCTATTCAGGTAGTACATAATCATGGCACACATAAAAAACCCTTCTTAGAAAGCTCTGTTCTGCTTTCAAGGCCTCTATTCAGGTAGTACATAATCATGGCACACATAAAAAACCCTTCTTAGAAAAAAAAGAGCAGAAAAATGGTCCATACAGCTAAAATTCTTTGGAAAGCAGTTTGTGCGCACTCGCAAGCTCTGTTCTGCTTTCAAGGCCTCTATTCAGGTAGTACATAATCATGGCACACATAAAAAACCCTTCTTAGAAAAAAAAAGAGCAGAAAAATGGTCCATACAGCTAAAATTCTTTGGAAAGCAGTTTGTGCGCACTCGCAAGCTCTGTTCTGCTTTCAAGGCCTCTATTCAGGTGGTACATAATCCTGGCACACATAAAAAACCCTTCTTAGAAAAAAAAGGAGCAGAAAAATGGTCCATACAGCTAAAATTCTTTGGAAAGCAGTTTGTGCGCACTCGCAAGCTCTGTTTTGCTTTCAAGGCCTCTATTCAGGTAGTACATAATCATGGCACACATAAAAAACCCTTCTTAGAAAAAAAAGAGCAGAAAAATGGCCCATACAGCTAAAATTCTTTGGAAAGCAGTTTGTGCGCACTCGCAAGCTCTGTTCTGCTTTCAAGGCCTCTATTCAGGTGGTACATAATCATGGCACACATAAAAAACCCTTCTTACAAAAAAAGAGCAGGAAAATGGTCCATACAGCTAAAATTCTTTGGAAAGCAGTTTGTGCGCACTCGCAAGCTCTGTTTTGCTTTCAAGGCCTCAGGTAGTACATATTCATGGCACACATAAAAAATCCTTCTTAGAAAAATAAAAGCAGAAAAACGGTCCATACAGCTAAAATTCTTTGGAAAGCAGCTTGTGCGCACTCGCAAGCTCTGTTTTGCTTTCAAGGCCTCTATTCAGGTGGTACATAATCATGGCACACATAAAAAAACCTTCTTAGAAAAAAAAAGAGCAGAAAAAAGGTCCATACAGCTAAAATTCTTTGGAAAGCAGTATGTGCGCACTCGCAAGCTCTGTTTTGCTTTCAAGGCCTCTATTCAGGTAGTACATAATCATGGCACACATAAAAAACCCTTCTTAGAAAAAAAAAGAGCAGGAAAATGGTCCATACAGCTAAAATTTCTTTGGAAAGCAGTTTGTGCGCACTCGCAAGCTCTGTTTTGCTTTCAAGGCCTCAGGTAGTACATATTCATGGCACACATAAAAAACCCTTCTTAGAAAAAAAAAAGCAGAAAAATGGTCCATACAGCTAAAATTCTTTGGAAAGCAGTTTGTGCGCACTCGCAAGCTCTGTTTTGCTTTCAAATCCTCTATTCAGGTAGTACATAATCATGGCACACATAAAAAACCCTTCTTAGAAAAAAAAAGAGCAGAAAAATGGTCCATACAGCTAACATTCTTTGGAAAGCAGTTTGTGCGCACTCGCAAGCTCTGTTCTGCTTTCAAGGCCTCTATTCAGGTAGTACATAATCATGGCACACATAAAAAACCCTTCTTAAAAAAAAAGAGCAGAAAAATGGTCCATACAGCTAAAATTCTTTGGAAAGCAGTTTGTGCGCACTCGCAAGCTCTGATCTGCTTTCAAGGCCTCTATTCAGGTAGTACATAATCATGGCACACATAAAAAACCCTTCTTAGAAAAAAAAGAGCAGAAAAATGGTCCATACAGCTAAAATTCTTTGGAAAGCAGTTTGTGCGCACTCGCAAGCTGTGTTCTGCTTTCAAGGACTCTATTCAGGTAGTACATAATTATGGCACACATAAAAAACCCTTCTTAGAAAAAAAAGAGCAGAAAAATGGTCCATACAGCTAATATTCTTTGGAAAGCAGTTTGTGCGCCCTGCAAGCTCTGTTTTGCTTTCAAGGCCTCTATTCAGGTAGTACATATTCATGGCACACATAAAAAACCCTTCTTAGAAGAAAAAAGAGCAGAAAAATGGTCCATACAGCTAAAATTCTTTGGAAAGCAGTTTGTGCGCACTCGCAAGCTCTGATCTGCTTTCAAGGCCTCTATTCAGGTAGTACATAATCATGGCACACATAAAAAACCCTTCTTAGAAAAAAAAGAGCAGAAAAATGGTCCATACAGCTAAAATTCTTTGGAAAGCAGTTTGTGCGCACTCGCAAGCTCTGTTCTGCTTTCAAGGCCTCTATTCAGGTGGTACATAATCATGGCACACATAAAAAACCCTTCTTACAAAAAAAAGAGCAGAAAAATGGTCCATACAGCTAAAATTCTTTCGAAAGCAGTTTGTGCGTACTCGCAAGCTCTGTTTTGCTTTCAAGGCCTCTATTCAGGTAGTACATAATCATGGCACACATAAAAAACCCTTCTTAGAAAAAAAAGAGCAGAAAAATGGTCCATACAGCTAAAAATTTTTGGAAAGCAGTTTGTGCGTACTCGCAAGCTCTGTTCTGCTTTCAAGGCCTCTATTCAGGTAGTACATAATCATGGCACACATAAAAAACCCTTCTTAGAAAATAAAAGAGCAGAAAAATGGTCCATACAGCTAAAATTCTTTGGAAAGCCGTTTGTGCGCACTCGCAAGCTCTGTTTTGCTTTCAAGGCCTCTATTCAGGTAGTACATAATCATGGCACACATAAAAAACCCTTCTTAGAAAAAAAAGAGCAGAAAAATGGTCCATACAGCTAAAATTCTTTGGAAAGCAGTTTGTGCGCACTCGCAAGCTCTGATCTGCTTTAAAGGCCTCTATTCAGGTAGTACATAATCATGGCACACATAAAAAACTCTTAGAAAAAAAAGAGCAGAAAAATGGTCCATACAGCTAAAATTCTTTGGAAAGCAGTTTGTGCGCACTCGCAAGCTCTGTTCTGCTTTCAAGGCCTCTATTGAGGTAGTACATAATCATGGCACACATAAAAAACCCTTCTTAGAAAATAAAAGAGCAGAAAAATGGTCCATACAGCTAAAATTCTTTGAAAAGCAGTTTGTGCGCACTCGCAAGCTCTGTTTTGCTTTCAAGGCCTCTATTCAGGTAGTACATAATCATGGCACACATAAAAAACCCTTCTTAGAAAAAAAAGAGCAGAAAAATGGTCCATACAGCTAAAATTCTTTGGAAAGCAGTTTGTGCGCACTCGCAAGCTCTGTTCTGCTTTCAAGGCCTCTATTCAGGTAGTACATAATCATGGCACACATAAAAAACCCTTCTTAGAAAAAAAAAGAGCAGAAAAATGGTCCATACAGCTAAAATTCTTTGGAAAGCAGTTTGTGCGCACTCGCAAGCTTTGTTCTGCTTTCAAGGCCTCTATTCAGGTGGTACATAATCATGGCACACATAAAAAACCCTTCTTAGAAAAAAAAGGAGCAGAAAAATGGTCCATACAGCTAAAATTCTTTGGAAAGCAGTTTGTGCGCACTCGCAAGCTCTGTTTTGCTTTCAAGGCCTCTATTCAGGTAGTACATAATCATGGCACACATAAAAAACCCTTCTTAGAAAAAAAGAGCAGAAAAATGGCCCATACAGCTAAAATTCTTTGGAAAGCAGTTTGTGTGCACTCGCAAGCTCTGTTCTGCTTTCAAGGCCTCTATTGAGGTAGTACATAATCATGGCACACATAAAAAACCCTTCTTAGAAAATAAAAGAGCAGAAAAATGGTCCATACAGCTAAAATTCTTTGAAAAGCAGTTTGTGCGCACTCGCAAGCTCTGTTCTGCTTTCAAGGCCTCTATTGAGGTAGTACATAATCATGGCACACATAAAAAACCCTTCTTAGAAAATAAAAGAGCAGAAAAATGGTCCATACAGCTAAAATTCTTTGAAAAGCAGTTTGTGCGCACTCGCAAGCTCTGTTTTGTTTCAAGGCCTCTATTCAGGTAGTACATAATCATGGCACACATAAAAAACCCTTCTTAGAAAAAAAAAGAGCACAAAAATGGTCCATACAGCTAAAATTCTTTGGAAAGCAGTTTGTGCGCACTCGCAAGCTCTGTTCTGCTTTCAAGGCCTCTATTCAGGTAGTACATAATCATGGCACACATAAAAAACCCTTCTTAAAAAAAAAGAGCAGAAAAATGGTCCATACAGCTAAAATTCTTTGGAAAGCAGTTTGTGCGCACTCGCAAGCTCTGATCTGCTTTCAAGGCCTCTATTCAGGTAGTACATAATCATGGCACACATAAAAAACCCTTCTTAGAAAAAAAAGAGCAGAAAAATGGTCCATACAGCTAAAATTCTTTGGAAAGCAGTTTGTGCGCACTCGCAAGCTCTGTTCTGCTTTCAAGGCCTCTATTCAGGTGGTACATAACCATGGCACACATAAAAAACCCTTCTTAGAAAAAAAAGAGCAGAAAAATGGCCCATACAGCTAAAATTCTTTGGAAAGCAGTTTGTGCGCACTCGCAAGCTCTGTTCTGCTTTCAAGGCCTCTATTCAGGTGGTACATAATCATGGCACACATAAAAAACCCTTCTTACAAAAAAAGAGCAGGAAAATGGTCCATACAGCTAAAATTCTTTGGAAAGCAGTTTGTGCGCACTCGCAAGCTCTGTTTTGCTTTCAAGGCCTCAGGTAGTACATATTCATGGCACACATAAAAAATCCTTCTTAGAAAAATAAAAGCAGAAAAACGGTCCATACAGCTAAAATTCTTTGGAAAGCAGCTTGTGCGCACTCGCAAGCTCTGTTTTGCTTTCAAGGCCTCTATTCAGGTGGTACATAATCATGGCACACATAAAAAAACCTTCTTAGAAAAAAAAAAGAGCAGAAAAAAGGTCCATACAGCTAAAATTCTTTGGAAAGCAGTATGTGCGCACTCGCAAGCTCTGTTTTGCTTTCAAGGCCTCTATTCAGGTAGTACATAATCATGGCACACATAAAAAACCCTTCTTAGAAAAAAAAAGAGCAGGAAAATGGTCCATACAGCTAAAATTTCTTTGGAAAGCAGTTTGTGCGCACTCGCAAGCTCTGTTTTGCTTTCAAGGCCTCAGGTAGTACATATTCATGGCACACATAAAAAACCCTTCTTAGAAAAAAAAAAGCAGAAAAATGGTCCATACAGCTAAAATTCTTTGGAAAGCAGTTTGTGCGCACTCGCAAGCTCTGTTTTGCTTTCAAATCCTCTATTCAGGTAGTACATAATCATGGCACACATAAAAAACCCTTCTTAGAAAAAAAAAAGAGCAGAAAAATGGTCCATACAGCTAACATTCTTTGGAAAGCAGTTTGTGCGCACTCGCAAGCTCTGTTCTGCTTTCAAGGCCTCTATTCAGGTAGTACATAATCATGGCACACATAAAAAACCCTTCTTAAAAAAAAAGAGCAGAAAAATGGTCCATACAGCTAAAATTCTTTGGAAAGCAGTTTGTGCGCACTCGCAAGCTCTGATCTGCTTTCAAGGCCTCTATTCAGGTAGTACATAATCATGGCACACATAAAAAACCCTTCTTAGAAAAAAAAGAGCAGAAAAATGGTCCATACAGCTAAAATTCTTTGGAAAGCAGTTTGTGCGCACTCGCAAGCTGTGTTCTGCTTTCAAGGACTCTATTCAGGTAGTACATAATTATGGCACACATAAAAAACCCTTCTTAGAAAAAAAAGAGCAGAAAAATGGTCCATACAGCTAATATTCTTTGGAAAGCAGTTTGTGCGCCCTGCAAGCTCTGTTTTGCTTTCAAGGCCTCTATTCAGGTAGTACATATTCATGGCACACATAAAAAAACCCTTCTTAGAAAAAAAAAGAGCAGAAAAATGGTCCATACAGCTAAAATTCTTTGGAAAGCAGTTTGTGCGCACTCGCAAGCTCTGATCTGCTTTCAAGGCCTCTATTCAGGTAGTACATAATCATGGCACACATAAAAAACCCTTCTTAGAAAAAAAAGAGCAGAAAAATGGTCCATACAGCTAAAATTCTTTGGAAAGCAGTTTGTGCGCACTCGCAAGCTCTGTTCTGCTTTCAAGGCCTCTATTCAGGTGGTACATAATCATGGCACACATAAAAAACCCTTCTTACAAAAAAAAGAGCAGAAAAATGGTCCATACAGCTAAAATTCTTTCGAAAGCAGTTTGTGCGTACTCGCAAGCTCTGTTTTGCTTTCAAGGCCTCTATTCAGGTAGTACATAATCATGGCACACATAAAAAACCCTTCTTAGAAAAAAAAGAGCAGAAAAATGGTCCATACAGCTAAAAATTTTTGGAAAGCAGTTTGTGCGTACTCGCAAGCTCTGTTCTGCTTTCAAGGCCTCTATTCAGGTAGTACATAATCATGGCACACATAAAAAACCCTTCTTAGAAAATAAAAGAGCAGAAAAATGGTCCATACAGCTAAAATTCTTTGGAAAGCCGTTTGTGCGCACTCGCAAGCTCTGTTTTGCTTTCAAGGCCTCTATTCAGGTAGTACATAATCATGGCACACATAAAAAACCCTTCTTAGAAAAAAAAGAGCAGAAAAATGGTCCATACAGCTAAAATTCTTTGGAAAGCAGTTTGTGCGCACTCGCAAGCTCTGATCTGCTTTAAAGGCCTCTATTCAGGTAGTACATAATCATGGCACACATAAAAAACTCTTAGAAAAAAAAGAGCAGAAAAATGGTCCATACAGCTAAAATTCTTTGGAAAGCAGTTTGTGCGCACTCGCAAGCTCTGTTCTGCTTTCAAGGCCTCTATTGAGGTAGTACATAATCATGGCACACATAAAAAACCCTTCTTAGAAAATAAAAGAGCAGAAAAATGGTCCATACAGCTAAAATTCTTTGAAAAGCAGTTTGTGCGCACTCGCAAGCTCTGTTTTGCTTTCAAGGCCTCTATTCAGGTAGTACATAATCATGGCACACATAAAAAACCCTTCTTAGAAAAAAAAGAGCAGAAAAATGGTCCATACAGCTAAAATTCTTTGGAAAGCAGTTTGTGCGCACTCGCAAGCTCTGTTCTGCTTTCAAGGCCTCTATTCAGGTAGTACATAATCATGGCACACATAAAAAACCCTTCTTAGAAAAAAAAGAGCAGAAAAATGGTCCATACAGCTAAAATTCTTTGGAAAGCAGTTTGTGCGCACTCGCAAGCTTTGTTCTGCTTTCAAGGCCTCTATTCAGGTGGTACATAATCATGGCACACATAAAAAACCCTTCTTAGAAAAAAAAGGAGCAGAAAAATGGTCCATACAGCTAAAATTCTTTGGAAAGCAGTTTGTGCGCACTCGCAAGCTCTGTTTTGCTTTCAAGGCCTCTATTCAGGTAGTACATAATCATGGCACACATAAAAAACCCTTCTTAGAAAAAAAGAGCAGAAAAATGGCCCATACAGCTAAAATTCTTTGGAAAGCAGTTTGTGTGCACTCGCAAGCTCTGTTCTGCTTTCAAGGCCTCTATTGAGGTAGTACATAATCATGGCACACATAAAAAACCCTTCTTAGAAAATAAAAGAGCAGAAAAATGGTCCATACAGCTAAAATTCTTTGAAAAGCAGTTTGTGCGCACTCGCAAGCTCTGTTCTGCTTTCAAGGCCTCTATTGAGGTAGTACATAATCATGGCACACATAAAAAACCCTTCTTAGAAAATAAAAGAGCAGAAAAATGGTCCATACAGCTAAAATTCTTTGAAAAGCAGTTTGTGCGCACTCGCAAGCTCTGTTTTGTTTCAAGGCCTCTATTCAGGTAGTACATAATCATGGCACACATAAAAAACCCTTCTTAGAAAAAAAAAAGAGCACAAAAATGGTCCATACAGCTAAAATTCTTTGGAAAGCAGTTTGTGCGCACTCGCAAGCTCTGTTCTGCTTTCAAGGCCTCTATTCAGGTAGTACATAATCATGGCACACATAAAAAACCCTTCTTAAAAAAAAAGAGCAGAAAAATGGTCCATACAGCTAAAATTCTTTGGAAAGCAGTTTGTGCGCACTCGCAAGCTCTGATCTGCTTTCAAGGCCTCTATTCAGGTAGTACATAATCATGGCACACATAAAAAACCCTTCTTAGAAAAAAAAGAGCAGAAAAATGGTCCATACAGCTAAAATTCTTTGGAAAGCAGTTTGTGCGCACTCGCAAGCTCTGTTCTGCTTTCAAGGCCTCTATTCAGGTGGTACATAACCATGGCACACATAAAAAACACTTCTTAGAAAAAAAAGAGCAGAAAAAAGGTCCATACAGCTAAAATTCTTTGGAAAGCAGTATGTGCGCACTCGCAAGCTCTGTTTTGCTTTCAAGGCCTCTATTCAGGTAGTACATAATCATGGCACACATAAAAAACCCTTAGAAAAAAAAGAGCAGGAAAATGGTCCATACAGCTAAAATTCTTTGGAAAGCAGTTTGTGCGCACTCGCAAGCTCTGTTTTGCTTTCAAGGCCTCAGGTAGTACATATTCATGGCACACATAAAAAACCCTTCTTAGAAAAATAAAAGCAGAAAAACGGTCCATACAGCTAAAATTCTTTGGAAAGCAGTTTGTGCGCACTCGCAAGCTCTGTTTTGCTTTCAAGGCCTCTATTCAGGTGGTACATAATCATGGCACACATAAAAAAACCTTCTTAGAAAAAAAAGAGCAGAAAAAAGGTCCATACAGCTAAAATTCTTTGGAAAGCAGTATGTGCGCACTCGCAAGCTCTGTTTTGCTTTCAAGGCCTCTATTCAGGTAGTACATAATCATGGCACACATAAAAAACCCTTCTTAGAAAAAAAAAGAGCAGGAAAATGGTCCATACAGCTAAAATTCTTTGGAAAGCAGTTTGTGCGCACTCGCAAGCTCTGTTTTGCTTTCAAGGCCTCAGGTAGTACATATTCATGGCACACATAAAAAACCCTTCTTAGAAAAAAAAAGCAGAAAAATGGTCCATACAGCTAAAATTCTTTGGAAAGCAGTTTGTGCGCACTCGCAAGCTCTGTTTTGCTTTCAAGGCCTCTATTCAGGTAGTACATAATCATGGCACACATAAAAACCCTTTTTAGAAAAAAAAGAGCAGAAAAATGGTCCACACAGCTAAAATTCTTTGGAAAGCAGTTTGTGCGCACTCGCAAGCTTTGTTCTGCTTTCAAGGCCTCTATTCAGGTGGTACATAATCATGGCACACATAAAAAACCCTTCTTAGAAAAAAAAGAGCAGAACAATGGTCCATACAGCTAAAATTCTTTGGAAAGCAGTTTGTGCGCACTCGCAAGCTCTGTTCTGCTTTCAAGGCCTCTATTGAGGTAGTACATAATCATGGCACACATAAAAAACCCTTCTTAGAAAATAAAAGAGCAGAAAAATGGTCCATACAGCTAAAATTCTTTGAAAAGCAGTTTGTGCGCACTCGCAAGCTCTGTTTTGTTTCAAGGCCTCTATTCAGGTAGTACATAATCATGGCACACATAAAAAACCCTTCTTAGAAAAAAAAAAGAGCACAAAAATGGTCCATACAGCTAAAATTCTTTGGAAAGCAGTTTGTGCGCACTCGCAAGCTCTGTTCTGCTTTCAAGGCCTCTATTCAGGTAGTACATAATCATGGCACACATAAAAAACCCTTCTTAAAAAAAAAGAGCAGAAAAATGGTCCATACAGCTAAAATTCTTTGGAAAGCAGTTTGTGCGCACTCGCAAGCTCTGATCTGCTTTCAAGGCCTCTATTCAGGTAGTACATATTCATGGCACACATAAAAAACCCTTCTTAGAAAAAAAAGAGCAGAAAAATGGTCCATACAGCTAAAATTCTTTGGAAAGCAGTTTGTGCGCACTCGCAAGCTCTGTTCTGCTTTCAAGGCCTCTATTCAGGTAGTACATAATCATGGCACACATAAAAAACCCTTCTTAAAAAAAAAGAGCAGAAAAATGGTCCATACAGCTAAAATTCTTTGGAAAGCAGTTTGTGCGCACTCGCAAGCTCTGATCTGCTTTCAAGGCCTCTATTCAGGTAGTACATATTCATGGCACACATAAAAAACCCTTCTTAGAAAAAAAAGAGCAGAAAAATGGTCCATACAGCTAAAATTCTTTGGAAAGCAGTTTGTGCGCACTCGCAAGCTCTGTTCTGCTTTCAAGGCCTCTATTCAGGTGGTACATAACCATGGCACACATAAAAAACACTTCTTAGAAAAAAAAGAGCAGAAAAAAGGTCCATACAGCTAAAATTCTTTGCAAAGCAGTATGTGCGCACTCGCAAGCTCTGTTTTGCTTTCAAGGCCTCTATTCAGGTAGTACATAATCATGGCACACATAAAAAACCCTTAGAAAAAAAAGAGCAGGAAAATGGTCCATACAGCTAAAATTCTTTGGAAAGCAGTTTGTGCGCACTCGCAAGCTCTGTTTTGCTTTCAAGGCCTCAGGTAGTACATATTCATGGCACACATAAAAAACCCTTCTTAGAAAAATAAAAGCAGAAAAACGGTCCATACAGCTAAAATTCTTTGGAAAGCAGTTTGTGCGCACTCGCAAGCTCTGTTTTGCTTTCAAGGCCTCTATTCAGGTGGTACATAATCATGGCACACATAAAAAAACCTTCTTAGAAAAAAAAAGAGCAGAAAAAAGGTCCATACAGCTAAAATTCTTTGGAAAGCAGTATGTGCGCACTCGCAAGCTCTGTTTTGCTTTCAAGGCCTCTATTCAGGTAGTACATAATCATGGCACACATAAAAAACCCTTCTTAGAAAAAAAAAGAGCAGGAAAATGGTCCATACAGCTAAAATTCTTTGGAAAGCAGTTTGTGCGCACTCGCAAGCTCTGTTTTGCTTTCAAGGCCTCAGGTAGTACATATTCATGGCACACATAAAAAACCCTTCTTAGAAAAAAAAAGCAGAAAAATGGTCCATACAGCTAAAATTCTTTGGAAAGCAGTTTGTG
The DNA here is from genome assembly GCF_055883805.1 of Amblyomma maculatum. Lineage (NCBI taxonomy): Eukaryota > Metazoa > Arthropoda > Arachnida > Ixodida > Ixodidae > Amblyomma > Amblyomma maculatum. The sequence goes on along the minus strand of NW_028146769.1, from coordinate 29,922 downwards.
CGCACTCGCAAGCTCTGTTTTGCTTTCAAGGCCTCTATTCAGGTAGTACATAATCATGGCACACATAAAAACCCTTTTTAGAAAAAAAAGAGCAGAAAAATGGTCCACACAGCTAAAATTCTTTGGAAAGCAGTTTGTGCGCACTCGCAAGCTCTGTTCTGCTTTCAAGGCCTCTATTCAGGTAGTACATAATCATGGCACACATAAAAAAACCCTTCTTAGAAAAAAAAGAGCAGAACAATGGTCCATACAGCTAAAATTCTTTGGAAAGCAGTTTGTGCGCACTCGCAAGCTCTGTTCTCCTTTCAAGGCCTCTATTGAGGTAGTACATAATCATGGCACACATAAAAAAACCCTTCTTAGAAAATAAAAGAGCAGAAAAATGGTCCATACAGCTAAAATTCTTTGGAAAGCAGTTTGTGCGCACTCGCTAGATCTGTTTTGCTTTCAAGGCCTCTATTCAGGTAGTACATAATCATGGCACACATAAAAAATCCTTCTTAGAAAAAAAAAGAGCAGAAAAATGGTCCATACAGCTAACATTCTTTGGAAAGCAGTTTGTGCGCACTCGCAAGCTCTGATCTGCTTTCAAGGCCTCTATTCAGGTAGTACATAATCATGGCACACATAAAAAACCCTTCTTAGAAAAAAAAAGAGCAGAAAAATGGTCCATACAGCTAAAATTCTTTGGAAAGCAGTTTGTGCGCACTCGCAAGCTCTGATCTGCTTTCAAGGCCTCTATTCAGGTCGTACATAATCATGGCACACGTAAAAAACCCTTAGAAAAAAAAGAGCAGAAAAATGGTCCATACAGCTAAAATTCTTTGGAAAGCAGTTTGTGCGCACTCGCAAGCTCTGTTTTGCTTTCAAGGCCTCAGGTAGTACATATTCATGGCACACATAAAAAACCCTTCTTAGAAAAATAAAAGCAGAAAAACGGTCCATACAGCTAAAATTCTTTGGAAAGCAGTTTGTGCGCACTCGCAAGCTCTGTTTTGCTTTCAAGGCCTCTATTCAGGTGGTACATAATCATGGCACACATAAAAAAACCTTCTTAGAAAAAAAAGAGCAGAAAAAAGGTCCATACAGCTAAAATTCTTTGGAAAGCAGTATGTGCGCACTCGCAAGCTCTGTTTTGCTTTCAAGGCCTCTATTCAGGTAGTACATAATCATGGCACACATAAAAAACCCTTCTTAGAAAAAAAAAGAGCAGGAAAATGGTCCATACAGCTAAAATTCTTTGGAAAGCAGTTTGTGCGCACTCGCAAGCTCTGTTTTGCTTTCAAGGCCTCAGGTAGTACATATTCATGGCACACATAAAAAACCCTTCTTAGAAAAAAAAAGCAGAAAAATGGTCCATACAGCTAAAATTCTTTGGAAAGCAGTTTGTGCGCACTCGCAAGCTCTGTTTTGCTTTCAAGGCCTCTATTCAGGTAGTACATAATCATGGCACACATAAAAACCCTTTTTAGAAAAAAAAGAGCAGAAAAATGGTCCACACAGCTAAAATTCTTTGGAAAGCAGTTTGTGCGCACTCGCAAGCTTTGTTCTGCTTTCAAGGCCTCTATTCAGGTGGTACATAATCATGGCACACATAAAAAACCCTTCTTAGAAAAAAAAGAGCAGAACAATGGTCCATACAGCTAAAATTCTTTGGAAAGCAGTTTGTGCGCACTCGCAAGCTCTGTTCTGCTTTCAAGGCCTCTATTGAGGTAGTACATAATCATGGCACACATAAAAAACCCTTCTTAGAAAATAAAAGAGCAGAAAAATGGTCCATACAGCTAAAATTCTTTGAAAAGCAGTTTGTGCGCACTCGCAAGCTCTGTTTTGTTTCAAGGCCTCTATTCAGGTAGTACATAATCATGGCACACATAAAAAACCCTTCTTAGAAAAAAAAAAGAGCACAAAAATGGTCCATACAGCTAAAATTCTTTGGAAAGCAGTTTGTGCGCACTCGCAAGCTCTGTTCTGCTTTCAAGGCCTCTATTCAGGTAGTACATAATCATGGCACACATAAAAAACCCTTCTTAAAAAAAAAGAGCAGAAAAATGGTCCATACAGCTAAAATTCTTTGGAAAGCAGTTTGTGCGCACTCGCAAGCTCTGATCTGCTTTCAAGGCCTCTATTCAGGTAGTACATATTCATGGCACACATAAAAAACCCTTCTTAGAAAAAAAAGAGCAGAAAAATGGTCCATACAGCTAAAATTCTTTGGAAAGCAGTTTGTGCGCACTCGCAAGCTCTGTTCTGCTTTCAAGGCCTCTATTCAGGTAGTACATAATCATGGCACACATAAAAAACCCTTCTTAAAAAAAAAGAGCAGAAAAATGGTCCATACAGCTAAAATTCTTTGGAAAGCAGTTTGTGCGCACTCGCAAGCTCTGATCTGCTTTCAAGGCCTCTATTCAGGTAGTACATATTCATGGCACACATAAAAAACCCTTCTTAGAAAAAAAAGAGCAGAAAAATGGTCCATACAGCTAAAATTCTTTGGAAAGCAGTTTGTGCGCACTCGCAAGCTCTGTTCTGCTTTCAAGGCCTCTATTCAGGTGGTACATAACCATGGCACACATAAAAAACACTTCTTAGAAAAAAAAGAGCAGAAAAAAGGTCCATACAGCTAAAATTCTTTGCAAAGCAGTATGTGCGCACTCGCAAGCTCTGTTTTGCTTTCAAGGCCTCTATTCAGGTAGTACATAATCATGGCACACATAAAAAACCCTTAGAAAAAAAAGAGCAGGAAAATGGTCCATACAGCTAAAATTCTTTGGAAAGCAGTTTGTGCGCACTCGCAAGCTCTGTTTTGCTTTCAAGGCCTCAGGTAGTACATATTCATGGCACACATAAAAAACCCTTCTTAGAAAAATAAAAGCAGAAAAACGGTCCATACAGCTAAAATTCTTTGGAAAGCAGTTTGTGCGCACTCGCAAGCTCTGTTTTGCTTTCAAGGCCTCTATTCAGGTGGTACATAATCATGGCACACATAAAAAAACCTTCTTAGAAAAAAAAAGAGCAGAAAAAAGGTCCATACAGCTAAAATTCTTTGGAAAGCAGTATGTGCGCACTCGCAAGCTCTGTTTTGCTTTCAAGGCCTCTATTCAGGTAGTACATAATCATGGCACACATAAAAAACCCTTCTTAGAAAAAAAAAGAGCAGGAAAATGGTCCATACAGCTAAAATTCTTTGGAAAGCAGTTTGTGCGCACTCGCAAGCTCTGTTTTGCTTTCAAGGCCTCAGGTAGTACATATTCATGGCACACATAAAAAACCCTTCTTAGAAAAAAAAAGCAGAAAAATGGTCCATACAGCTAAAATTCTTTGGAAAGCAGTTTGTGCGCACTCGCAAGCTCTGTTTTGCTTTCAAGGCCTCTATTCAGGTAGTACATAATCATGGCACACATAAAAACCCTTTTTAGAAAAAAAAGAGCAGAAAAATGGTCCACACAGCTAAAATTCTTTGGAAAGCAGTTTGTGCGCACTCGCAAGCTCTGTTCTGCTTTCAAGGCCTCTATTCAGGTAGTACATAATCATGGCACACATAAAAAAACCCTTCTTAGAAAAAAAAGAGCAGAACAATGGTCCATACAGCTAAAATTCTTTGGAAAGCAGTTTGTGCGCACTCGCAAGCTCTGTTCTCCTTTCAAGGCCTCTATTGAGGTAGTACATAATCATGGCACACATAAAAAAACCCTTCTTAGAAAATAAAAGAGCAGAAAAATGGTCCATACAGCTAAAATTCTTTGGAAAGCAGTTTGTGCGCACTCGCTAGATCTGTTTTGCTTTCAAGGCCTCTATTCAGGTAGTACATAATCATGGCACACATAAAAAATCCTTCTTAGAAAAAAAAAGAGCAGAAAAATGGTCCATACAGCTAACATTCTTTGGAAAGCAGTTTGTGCGCACTCGCAAGCTCTGATCTGCTTTCAAGGCCTCTATTCAGGTAGTACATAATCATGGCACACATAAAAAACCCTTCTTAGAAAAAAAAAGAGCAGAAAAATGGTCCATACAGCTAAAATTCTTTGGAAAGCAGTTTGTGCGCACTCGCAAGCTCTGATCTGCTTTCAAGGCCTCTATTCAGGTCGTACATAATCATGGCACACGTAAAAAACCCTTAGAAAAAAAAGAGCAGAAAAATGGTCCATACAGCTAAAATTCTTTGGAAAGCAGTTTGTGCGCACTCGCAAGCTCTGTTTTGCTTTCAAGGCCTCAGGTAGTACATATTCATGGCACACATAAAAAACCCTTCTTAGAAAAATAAAAGCAGAAAAACGGTCCATACAGCTAAAATTCTTTGGAAAGCAGTTTGTGCGCACTCGCAAGCTCTGTTTTGCTTTCAAGGCCTCTATTCAGGTGGTACATAATCATGGCACACATAAAAAAACCTTCTTAGAAAAAAAAAGAGCAGAAAAAAGGTCCATACAGCTAAAATTCTTTGGAAAGCAGTATGTGCGCACTCGCAAGCTCTGTTTTGCTTTCAAGGCCTCTATTCAGGTAGTACATAATCATGGCACACATAAAAAACCCTTCTTAGAAAAAAAAAGAGCAGGAAAATGGTCCATACAGCTAAAATTCTTTGGAAAGCAGTTTGTGCGCACTCGCAAGCTCTGTTTTGCTTTCAAGGCCTCAGGTAGTACATATTCATGGCACACATAAAAAACCCTTCTTAGAAAAAAAAAAGCAGAAAAATGGTCCATACAGCTAAAATTCTTTGGAAAGCAGTTTGTGCGCACTCGCAAGCTCTGTTTTGCTTTCAAGGCCTCTATTCAGGTAGTACATAATCATGGCACACATAAAAACCCTTCTTAGAAAAAAAAAGAGCAGAAAAATGGTCCATACAGCTAAAATTCTTTGGAAAGCAGTTTGTGCGCAATCGCAAGCTCTGTTCTGCTTTCAAGGCCTCTATTCAGGTGGTACATAATCATGGCACACATAAAAAACCCTTCTTAGAAAAAAAAAGAGCAGAAAAATAGTCCATACAGCTAAAATTCTTTGGAAAGCAGTTTGTGCGCACTTGCAAGCTCTGTTTTGCTTTCAAGGCCTCTATTCAGGTAGTACATAATCATGGCACACATAAAAAACCCTTCTTAGAAAAAAACGAGCAGAACAATGGTCCATACAGCTAAAATTCTTTGGAAAGCAGTTTGTGCGCACTCGCAAGCTCTGTTTTGCTTTCAAGGCCTCTATTCAGGTAGTACATAATCATGGCACACATAAAAAAACCCTTAGAAAAAAAAGAGCAGAACAATGGTCCATACAGCTAAAATTCTTTGGAAAGCAGTTTGTGCGCACTCGCAAGCTTTGTTCTCCTTTCAAGGCCTCTATTGAGGTAGTACATAATCATGGCACACATAAAAAACCCTTCTTAGAAAATAAAAGAGCAGAAAAATGGTCCATACAGCTAAAATTCTTTGGAAAGCAGTTTGTGCGCACTCGCTAGCTCTGTTTTGCTTTCAAGGCCTCTATTCAGGTAGTACATAATCATGGCACACATAAAAAACCCTTCTTAGAAAAAAAACGAGCAGAAAAATGGTCCATACAGCTAACATTCTTTGGAAAGCAGTTTGTGCGCACTCGCAAGCTCTGATCTGCTTTCAAGGCCTCTATTCAGGTAGTACATAATCATGGCACACATAAAAAACCCTTCTTAGAAAAAAAAAGAGCAGAAAAATGGTCCATACAGCTAAAATTCTTTGGAAAGCAGTTTGTGCGCACTCGCAAGCTCTGATCTGCTTTCAAGGCCTCTATTCAGGTAGTACATAATCATGGCACACGTAAAAAACCCTTAGAAAAAAAAAGAGCAGAAAAATGGTCCATACAGCTAAAATTCTTTGGAAAGCAGTTTGTGCGCACTCGCAAGCTCTGTTCTGCTTTCAAGGCCTATATTCAGGTGGTACATAATCATGGCACACATAAAAAACCCTTCTTAGAAAAAAAAGAGCAGAAAAATGGTCCATACAGCTAAAATTCTTTGGAAAGCAGTTTGTGCGCAATCGCAAGCTCTGTTCTGCTTTCAAGGCCTCTATTCAGGTGGTACATAATCATGGCACACATAAAAAACCCTTTTTAGAAAAAAAAGAGCAGAAAAATGGTCCATACAGCTAAAATTCTTTGGAAAGCAGTTTGTGCGCACTCGCAAGCTCTGTTTTGCTTTCAAGGCCTCTATTCAGGTAGTACATAATCATGGCACACATAAAAAACCCTTCTTAGAAAAAAAAAGAGCAGAAAAATGGTCATACAGCTAAAATTTTTTGGAAAGCAGTTTGTGCGCACTCGCAAGCTCTGTTTTGCTTTCAAGGCCTCTATTCAGGTAGTACATAATCATGGCACACATAAAAAACCCTTCTTAGAAAAAAAAAGAGCAGAAAAATGGTCCATACAGCTAAAATTCTTTGGAAAGCAGTTTGTGCGCACTCGCAAGCTCTGATCTGCTTTAAAGGCCTCTATTCAGGTAGTATATAATCATGGCACACATAAAAAACCCTTCTTAGAAAAAAAAAGAGCAGAAAAATGGTCCATACAGCTAAAATTCTTTGAAAAGCAGTTTGTGCGCACTCGCAAGCTCTGTTCTGCTTTCAAGGCCTCTATTGAGGTAGTACATAATCATGACACACATAAAAAACCCTTCTTAGAAAATAAAAGAGCAGAAAAATGGTCCATACAGCTAAAATTCTTTGAAAAGCAGTTTGTGCACACTCGCAAGCTCTGTTTTGCTTTCAAGGCCTCTATTCAGGTAGTACATAATCATGGCACACATAAAAAACCCTTCTTAGAAAAAAAAGAGCAGAAAAATGGTCCATACAGCTAAAATTCTTTGGAAAGCAGTTTGTGCGCACTCGCAAGCTCTGATCTGCTTTCAAGGCCTCTATTCAGGTAGTACATAATCATGGCACACATAAAAAACCCTTCTTAGAAAAAAAAAAGAGCAGAAAAATGGTCCATACAGCTAAAATTCTTTGGAAAGCAGTTTGTGCGCACTCGCAAGCTCTGTTCTGCTTTCAAGGCCTCTATTCAGGTAGTACATAATCATGGCACACATAAAAAACCCTTCTTAGAAAAAAAAGAGCAGAAAAATGGTCCATACAGCTAAAATTCTTTGGAAAGCAGTTTGTGCGCACTCGCAAGCTCTGATCTGCTTTCAAGGCCTCTATTCAGGTAGTACATAATCATGGCACACATAAAAAACCCTTCTTAGAAAAAAAAGAGCAGAAAAATGGTCCATACAGCTAAAATTCTTTGGAAAGCAGTTTGTGCGCACTCGCAAGCTCTGTTCTGCTTTCAAGGCCTCTATTCAGGTAGTACATAATCATGGCACACATAAAAAACCCTTCTTAGAAAAAAAAAAGAGCAGAAAAATGGTCCATACAGCTAAAATTCTTTGGAAAGCAGTTTGTGCGCACTCGCAAGCTCTGTTCTGCTTTCAAGGCCTCTATTCAGGTGGTACATAATCCTGGCACACATAAAAAACCCTTCTTAGAAAAAAAAGGAGCAGAAAAATGGTCCATACAGCTAAAATTCTTTGGAAAGCAGTTTGTGCGCACTCGCAAGCTCTGTTTTGCTTTCAAGGCCTCTATTCAGGTAGTACATAATCATGGCACACATAAAAAACCCTTCTTAGAAAAAAAAGAGCAGAAAAATGGCCCATACAGCTAAAATTCTTTGGAAAGCAGTTTGTGCGCACTCGCAAGCTCTGTTCTGCTTTCAAGGCCTCTATTCAGGTGGTACATAACCATGGCACACATAAAAAACACTTCTTAGAAAAAAAAGAGCAGAAAAAAGGTCCATACAGCTAAAATTCTTTGGAAAGCAGTATGTGCGCACTCGCAAGCTCTGTTTTGCTTTCAAGGCCTCTATTCAGGTAGTACATAATCATGGCACACATAAAAAACCCTTAGAAAAAAAAGAGCAGGAAAATGGTCCATACAGCTAAAATTCTTTGGAAAGCAGTTTGTGCGCACTCGCAAGCTCTGTTTTGCTTTCAAGGCCTCAGGTAGTACATATTCATGGCACACATAAAAAACCCTTCTTAGAAAAATAAAAGCAGAAAAACGGTCCATACAGCTAAAATTCTTTGGAAAGCAGTTTGTGCGCACTCGCAAGCTCTGTTTTGCTTTCAAGGCCTCTATTCAGGTGGTACATAATCATGGCACACATAAAAAAACCTTCTTAGAAAAAAAAAGAGCAGAAAAAAGGTCCATACAGCTAAAATTCTTTGGAAAGCAGTATGTGCGCACTCGCAAGCTCTGTTTTGCTTTCAAGGCCTCTATTCAGGTAGTACATAATCATGGCACACATAAAAAACCCTTCTTAGAAAAAAAAAGAGCAGGAAAATGGTCCATACAGCTAAAATTCTTTGGAAAGCAGTTTGTGCGCACTCGCAAGCTCTGTTTTGCTTTCAAGGCCTCAGGTAGTACATATTCATGGCACACATAAAAAACCCTTCTTAGAAAAAAAAAAGCAGAAAAATGGTCCATACAGCTAAAATTCTTTGGAAAGCAGTTTGTGCGCACTCGCAAGCTCTGTTTTGCTTTCAAGGCCTCTATTCAGGTAGTACATAATCATGGCACACATAAAAACCCTTTTTAGAAAAAAAAGAGCAGAAAAATGGTCCACACAGCTAAAATTCTTTGGAAAGCAGTTTGTGCGCACTCGCAAGCTTTGTTCTGCTTTCAAGGCCTCTATTCAGGTGGTACATAATCATGGCACACATAAAAAACCCTTCTTAGAAAAAAAAGAGCAGAACAATGGTCCATACAGCTAAAATTCTTTGGAAAGCAGTTTGTGCGCACTCGCAAGCTCTGTTCTGCTTTCAAGGCCTCTATTGAGGTAGTACATAATCATGGCACACATAAAAAACCCTTCTTAGAAAATAAAAGAGCAGAAAAATGGTCCATACAGCTAAAATTCTTTGAAAAGCAGTTTGTGCGCACTCGCAAGCTCTGTTTTGTTTCAAGGCCTCTATTCAGGTAGTACATAATCATGGCACACATAAAAAACCCTTCTTAGAAAAAAAAAAGAGCACAAAAATGGTCCATACAGCTAAAATTCTTTGGAAAGCAGTTTGTGCGCACTCGCAAGCTCTGTTCTGCTTTCAAGGCCTCTATTCAGGTAGTACATAATCATGGCACACATAAAAAACCCTTCTTAAAAAAAAAGAGCAGAAAAATGGTCCATACAGCTAAAATTCTTTGGAAAGCAGTTTGTGCGCACTCGCAAGCTCTGATCTGCTTTCAAGGCCTCTATTCAGGTAGTACATAATCATGGCACACATAAAAAACCCTTCTTAGAAAAAAAAGAGCAGAAAAATGGTCCATACAGCTAAAATTCTTTGGAAAGCAGTTTGTGCGCACTCGCAAGCTCTGTTCTGCTTTCAAGGCCTCTATTCAGGTGGTACATAACCATGGCACACATAAAAAACACTTCTTAGAAAAAAAAGAGCAGAAAAAAGGTCCATACAGCTAAAATTCTTTGGAAAGCAGTATGTGCGCACTCGCAAGCTCTGTTTTGCTTTCAAGGCCTCTATTCAGGTAGTACATAATCATGGCACACATAAAAAACCCTTAGAAAAAAAAGAGCAGGAAAATGGTCCATACAGCTAAAATTCTTTGGAAAGCAGTTTGTGCGCACTCGCAAGCTCTGTTTTGCTTTCAAGGCCTCAGGTAGTACATATTCATGGCACACATAAAAAACCCTTCTTAGAAAAATAAAAGCAGAAAAACGGTCCATACAGCTAAAATTCTTTGGAAAGCAGTTTGTGCGCACTCGCAAGCTCTGTTTTGCTTTCAAGGCCTCTATTCAGGTGGTACATAATCATGGCACACATAAAAAAACCTTCTTAGAAAAAAAAAGAGCAGAAAAAAGGTCCATACAGCTAAAATTCTTTGGAAAGCAGTATGTGCGCACTCGCAAGCTCTGTTTTGCTTTCAAGGCCTCTATTCAGGTAGTACATAATCATGGCACACATAAAAAACCCTTCTTAGAAAAAAAAAGAGCAGGAAAATGGTCCATACAGCTAAAATTCTTTGGAAAGCAGTTTGTGCGCACTCGCAAGCTCTGTTTTGCTTTCAAGGCCTCAGGTAGTACATATTCATGGCACACATAAAAAACCCTTCTTAGAAAAAAAAAAGCAGAAAAATGGTCCATACAGCTAAAATTCTTTGGAAAGCAGTTTGTGCGCACTCGCAAGCTCTGTTTTGCTTTCAAGGCCTCTATTCAGGTAGTACATAATCATGGCACACATAAAAACCCTTTTTAGAAAAAAAAGAGCAGAAAAATGGTCCACACAGCTAAAATTCTTTGGAAAGCAGTTTGTGCGCACTCGCAAGCTCTGTTCTGCTTTCAAGGCCTCTATTCAGGTAGTACATAATCATGGCACACATAAAAAAACCCTTCTTAGAAAAAAAAGAGCAGAACAATGGTCCATACAGCTAAAATTCTTTGGAAAGCAGTTTGTGCGCACTCGCAAGCTCTGTTCTCCTTTCAAGGCCTCTATTGAGGTAGTACATAATCATGGCACACATAAAAAAACCCTTCTTAGAAAATAAAAGAGCAGAAAAATGGTCCATACAGCTAAAATTCTTTGGAAAGCAGTTTGTGCGCACTCGCTAGATCTGTTTTGCTTTCAAGGCCTCTATTCAGGTAGTACATAATCATGGCACACATAAAAAATCCTTCTTAGAAAAAAAAAGAGCAGAAAAATGGTCCATACAGCTAACATTCTTTGGAAAGCAGTTTGTGCGCACTCGCAAGCTCTGATCTGCTTTCAAGGCCTCTATTCAGGTAGTACATAATCATGGCACACATAAAAAACCCTTCTTAGAAAAAAAAAGAGCAGAAAAATGGTCCATACAGCTAAAATTCTTTGGAAAGCAGTTTGTGCGCACTCGCAAGCTCTGATCTGCTTTCAAGGCCTCTATTCAGGTAGTACATAATCATGGCACACGTAAAAAACCCCTTAGAAAAAAAAGAGCAGAAAAATGGTCCATACAGCTAAAATTCTTTGGAAAGCAGTTTGTGCGCACTCGCAAGCTCTGTTCTGCTTTCAAGGCCTCTATTCAGGTGGTACATAATCATGGCACACATAAAAAACCCTTCTTAGAAAAAAAAAGAGCAGAAAAATGGTCCATACAGCTAAAATTCTTTGGAAAGCAGTTTGTGCGCAATCGCAAGCTCTGTTCTGCTTTCAAGGCCTCTATTCAGGTGGTACATAATCATGGCACACATAAAAAACCCTTCTTAGAAAAAAAAAAGAGCAGAAAAATAGTCCATACAGCTAAAATTCTTTGGAAAGCAGTTTGTGCGCACTCGCAAGCTCTGTTTTGCTTTCAAGGCCTCTATTCAGGTAGTACATAATCATGGCACACATAAAAAAACCCTTCTTAGAAAAAAACGAGCAGAACAATGGTCCATACAGCTAAAATTCTTTGGAAAGCAGTTTGTGCGCACTCGCAAGCTCTGTTTTGCTTTCAAGGCCTCTATTCAGGTAGTACATAATCATGGCACACATAAAAAAACCCTTAGAAAAAAAAGAGCAGAACAATGGTCCATACAGCTAAAATTCTTTGGAAAGCAGTTTGTGCGCACTCGCAAGCTTTGTTCTCCTTTCAAGGCCTCTATTGAGGTAGTACATAATCATGGCACACATAAAAAACCCTTCTTAGAAAATAAAAGAGCAGAAAAATGGTCCATACAGCTAAAATTCTTTGGAAAGCAGTTTGTGCGCACTCGCTAGCTCTGTTTTGCTTTCAAGGCCTCTATTCAGGTAGTACATAATCATGGCACACATAAAAAACCCTTCTTAGAAAAAAAACGAGCAGAAAAATGGTCCATACAGCTAACATTCTTTGGAAAGCAGTTTGTGCGCACTCGCAAGCTCTGATCTGCTTTCAAGGCCTCTATTCAGGTAGTACATAATCATGGCACACATAAAAAACCCTTCTTAGAAAAAAAAAGAGCAGAAAAATGGTCCATACAGCTAAAATTCTTTGGAAAGCAGTTTGTGCGCACTCGCAAGCTCTGATCTGCTTTCAAGGCCTCTATTCAGGTAGTACATAATCATGGCACACGTAAAAAACCCTTAGAAAAAAAAGAGCAGAAAAATGGTCCATACAGCTAAATTCTTTGGAAAGCAGTTTGTGCGCACTCGCAAGCTCTGTTCTGCTTTCAAGGCCTATATTCAGGTGGTACATAATCATGGCACACATAAAAAACCCTTCTTAGAAAAAAAAAGAGCAGAAAAATGGTCCATACAGCTAAAATTCTTTGGAAAGCAGTTTGTGCGCAATCGCAAGCTCTGTTCTGCTTTCAAGGCCTCTATTCAGGTGGTACATAATCATGGCACACATAAAAAACCCTTTTTAGAAAAAAAAAGAGCAGAAAAATGGTCCATACAGCTAAAATTCTTTGGAAAGCAGTTTGTGCGCACTCGCAAGCTCTGTTTTGCTTTCAAGGCCTCTATTCAGGTAGTACATAATCATGGCACACATAAAAAACCCTTCTTAGAAAAAAAAGAGCAGAAAAATGGTCATACAGCTAAAATTTTTTGGAAAGCAGTTTGTGCGCACTCGCAAGCTCTGTTTTGCTTTCAAGGCCTCTATTCAGGTAGTACATAATCATGGCACACATAAAAAACCCTTCTTAGAAAAAAAAAGAGCAGAAAAATGGTCCATACAGCTAAAATTCTTTGGAAAGCAGTTTGTGCGCACTCGCAAGCTCTGATCTGCTTTAAAGGCCTCTATTCAGGTAGTACATAATCATGGCACACATAAAAAACCCTTCTTAGAAAAAAAAAGAGCAGAAAAATGGTCCATACAGCTAAAATTCTTTGAAAAGCAGTTTGTGCGCACTCGCAAGCTCTGTTCTGCTTTCAAGGAATCTATTGAGGTAGTACATAATCATGACACACATAAAAAACCCTTCTTAGAAAATAAAAGAGCAGAAAAATGGTCCATACAGCTAAAATTCTTTGAAAAGCAGTTTGTGCACACTCGCAAGCTCTGTTTTGCTTTCAAGGCCTCTATTCAGGTAGTACATAATCATGGCACACATAAAAAACCCTTCTTAGAAAAAAAGAGCAGAAAAATGGTCCATACAGCTAAAATTCTTTGGAAAGCAGTTTGTGCGCACTCGCAAGCTCTGATCTGCTTTCAAGGCCTCTATTCAGGTAGTACATAATCATGGCACACATAAAAAACCCTTCTTAGAAAAAAAAAAGAGCAGAAAAATGGTCCATACAGCTAAAATTCTTTGGAAAGCAGTTTGTGCGCACTCGCAAGCTCTGTTCTGCTTTCAAGGCCTCTATTCAGGTAGTACATAATCATGGCACACATAAAAAACCCTTCTTAGAAAAAAAAGAGCAGAAAAATGGTCCATACAGCTAAAATTCTTTGGAAAGCAGTTTGTGCGCACTCGCAAGCTCTGTTCTGCTTTCAAGGCCTCTATTCAGGTAGTACATAATCATGGCACACATAAAAAACCCTTCTTAGAAAAAAAAAAGAGCAGAAAAATGGTCCATACAGCTAAAATTCTTTGGAAAGCAGTTTGTGCGCACTCGCAAGCTCTGTTCTGCTTTCAAGGCCTCTATTCAGGTGGTACATAATCCTGGCACAAATAAAAAACCTTCTTAGAAAAAAAAGGAGCAGAAAAATGGTCCATACAGCTAAAATTCTTTGGAAAGCAGTTTGTGCGCACTCGCAAGCTCTGTTTTGCTTTCAAGGCCTCTATTCAGGTAGTACATAATCATGGCACACATAAAAAACCCTTCTTAGAAAAAAAAGAGCAGAAAAATGGCCCATACAGCTAAAATTCTTTGGAAAGCAGTTTGTGCGCACTCGCAAGCTCTGTTCTGCTTTCAAGGCCTCTATTCAGGTGGTACATAATCATGGCACACATAAAAAACCCTTCTTACAAAAAAAGAGCAGAAAAATGGTCCATACAGCTAAAATTCTTTGGAAAGCAGTTTGTGCGCACTCGCTAGCTCTGTTTTGCTTTCAAGGCCTCTATTCAGGTAGTACATAATCATGGCACACATAAAAAACCCTTCTTAGAAAAAAAAAGAGCAGAAAAATGGTCCATACAGCTAACATTCTTTGGAAAGCAGTTTGAGCGCACTCGCAAGCTCTGATCTGCTTTCAAGGCCTCTATTCAGGTAGTACATAATCATGGCACACGTAAAAAACCCTTAGAAAAAAAAGAGCAGAAAAATGGTCCATACAGCTAAAATTCTTTGGAAAGCAGTTTGTGCGCACTCGCAAGCTCTGTTTTGCTTTCAAGGCCTCTATTCAGGTAGTACATAATCATGGCACACATAAAAAAACCCTTAGAAAAAAAAAGAGCAGAACAATGGTCCATACAGCTAAAATTCTTTGGAAAGCAGTTTGTGCGCACTCGCAAGCTCTGTTCTCCTTTCAAGGCCTCTATTGAGGTAGTACATAATCATGGCACACATAAAAAACCCTTCTTAGAAAATAAAAGAGCAGAAAAATGGTCCATACAGCTAAAATTCTTTGAAAAGCAGTTTGTGCGCACTCGCAAGCTCTGTTCTGCTTTCAAGGCCTCTATTGAGGTAGTACATAATCATGGCACACATAAAAAACCCTTCTTAGAAAATAAAAGAGCAGAAAAATTCTCCATACAGCTAAAATTCTTTGAAAAGCAGTTTGTGCGCACTCGCAAGCTCTGTTTTGCTTTCAAGGCCTCTATTCAGGTAGTACATAATCATGGCACACATAAAAAACCCTTCTTAGAAAAAAAAAGAGCAGAAAAATGGTCCATACAGCTAAAATTCTTTGGAAAGCAGTTTGTGCGCACTCGCAAGCTCTGTTCTGCTTTCAAGGCCGCTATTCAGGTAGTACATAATCATGGCACACATAAAAAACCCTTCTTAAAAAAAAGAGCAGAAAAATGGTCCATACAGCTAAAATTCTTTGGAAAGCAGTTTGTGCGCACTCGCAAGCTCTGATCTGCTTTCAAGGCCTCTATTCAGGTAGTACATAATCATGGAACACATAAAAAACCCTTCTTAGAAAAAAAAGAGCAGAAAAATGGTCCATACAGCTAAAATTCTTTGGAAAGCAGTTTGTGCGCACTCGCAAGCTCTGTTCTGCTTTCAAGGACTCTATTCAGGTAGTACATAATCATGGCACACATAAAAAACCCTTCTTAGAAAAAAAAGAGCAGAAAAATGGTCCATACAGCTAATATTCTTTGGAAAGCAGTTTGTGCGCACTGCAAGCTCTGTTTTGCTTTCAAGGCCTCTATTCAGGTAGTACATATTCATGGCACACATAAAAAACCCTTCTTAGAAAAAAAAAGAGCAGAAAAATGGTCCATACAGCTAAAATTCTTTGGAAAGCAGTTTGTGCGCACTCGCAAGCTCTGATCTGCTTTCAAGGCCTCTATTCAGGTAGTACATAATCATGGCACACATAAAAAACCCTTCTTAGAAAAAAAAGAGCAGAAAAATGGTCCATACAGCTAAAATTCTTTGGAAAGCAGTTTGTGCGCACTCGCAAGCTCTGTTCTGCTTTCAAGGCCTCTATTCAGGTGGTACATAATCATGGCACACATAAAAAACCCTTCTTTCAAAAAAAAGAGCAGAAAAATGGTCCATACAGCTAAAATTCTTTCGAAAGCAGTTTGTGCGTACTCGCAAGCTCTGTTTTGCTTTCAAGGCCTCTATTCAGGTAGTACATAATCATGGCACACATAAAAAACCCTTCTTAGAAAAAAAAGAGCAGAAAAATGGTCCATACAGCTAAAATTCTTTGGAAATCAGTTTGTGCGCAATCGCAAGCTCTGTTCTGCTTTCAAGGCCTCTATTCAGGTAGTACATAATCATGGCACACATAAAAAACCCCTCTTAGAAAATAAAAGAGCAGAAAAATGGTCCATACAGCTAAAATTCTTTGGAAAGCCGTTTGTGCGCACTCGCAAGCTCTGTTTTGCTTTCAAGGCCTCTATTCAGGTAGTACATAATCATGGCACACATAAAAAACCCTTCTTAGAAAAAAAAGAGCAGAAAAATGGTCCATACAGCTAAAATTCTTTGGAAAGCAGTTTGTGCGCACTCGCAAGCTCTGTTCTGCTTTCAAGGCCTCTATTGAGGTAGTACATAATCATGGCACACATAAAAAACCCTTCTTAGAAAATAAAAGAGCAGAAAAATGGTCCATACAGCTAAAATTCTTTGAAAAGCAGTTTGTGCGCACTCGCAAGCTCTGTTTTGCTTTCAAGGCCTCTATTCAGGTAGTACATAATCATGGCACACATAAAAAACCCTTCTCAGAAAAAAAAGAGCAGAAAAATGGTCCATACAGCTAAAATTCTTTGGAAAGCAGTTTGTGCGCACTCGCAAGCTCTGTTCTGCTTTCAAGGATTCTATTCAGGTAGTACATAATCATGGCACACATAAAAAACCCTTCTTAGAAAAAAAAAGAGCAGAAAAATGGTCCATACAGCTAAAATTCTTTGGAAAGCAGTTTGTGCGCACTCGCAAGCTTTGTTCTGCTTTCAAGGCCTCTATTCAGGTGGTACATAATCATGGCACACATAAAAAACCCTTCTTAGAAAAAAAAGGAGCAGAAAAATGGTCCATACAGCTAAAATTCTTTGGAAAGCAGTTTGTGCGCACTCGCAAGCTCTGTTTTGCTTTCAAGGCCTCTATTCAGGTAGTACATAATCATGGCACACATAAAAAACCCTTCTTAGAAAAAAAAGAGCAGAAAAATGGCCCATACAGCTAAAATTCTTTGGAAAGCAGTTTGTGCGCACTCGCAAGCTCTGTTCTGCTTTCAAGGCCTCTATTCAGGTAGTACATAATCATGGCACACATAAAAAACCCTTCTTAGAAAATAAAAGAGCAGAAAAATGGTCCATACAGCTAAAATTCTTAGAAAAGCAGTTTGTGCGCACTCGCAAGCTCTGTTCTGCTTTCAAGGCCTCTATTGAGGTAGTACATAATCATGGCACACATAAAAAACCCTTCTTAGAAAATAAAAGAGCAGAAAAATGGTCCATACAGCTAAAATTCTTTGAAAAGCAGTTTGTGCGCACTCGCAAGCTCTGTTTTGCTTTCAAGGCCTCTATTCAGGTAGTACATAATCATGGCACACATAAAAAACCCTTCTTAGAAAAAAAAGAGCAGAAAAATGGTCCATACAGCTAAAATTCTTTGGAAAGCAGTTTGTGCGCACTCGCAAGCTCTGTTCTGCTTTCAAGGCCTCTATTCAGGTAGTACATAATCATGGCACACATAAAAAACCCTTCTTAAAAAAAGAGCAGAAAAATGGTCCATACAGCTAAAATTCTTTGGAAAGCAGTTTGTGCGCACTCGCAAGCTCTGATCTGCTTTCAAGGCCTCTATTCAGGTAGTACATAATCATGGCACACATAAAAAACCCTTCTTAGAAAAAAAAGAGCGGAAAAATGGTCCATACAGCTAAAATTCTTTGGAAAGCAGTTTGTGCGCACTCGCAAGCTCTGTTCTGCTTTCAAGGCCTCTATTCAGGTGGTACATAATCATGGCACACATAAAAAACCCTTCTTAGAAAAAAAAAGAGCAGAAAAAAGGTCCATACAGCTAAAATTCTTTGGAAAGCAGTATGTGCGCACTCGCAAGCTCTGTTTTGCTTTCAAGGCCTCTATTCAGGTAGTACATAATCATGGCACACATAAAAAACCCTTAGAAAAAAAAAGAGCAGGAAAATGGTCCATACAGCTAAAATTCTTTGGAAAGCAGTTTGTGCGCACTCGCAAGCTCTGTTTTGCTTTCAAGGCCTCAGGTAGTACATATTCATGGCACACATAAAAAACCCTTCTTAGAAAAAAAAAAGCAGAAAAATGGTCCATACAGCTAAAATTCTTTGGAAAGCAGTTTGTGCGCACTCGCAAGCTCTGTTTTGCTTTCAAGGCCTCTATTCAGGTGGTACGTAATCATGGCACACATAAAAAAACCTTCTTAGAAAAAAAAAGAGCAGAAAAAAGGTCCATACAGCTAAAATTCTTTGGAAAGCAGTATGTGCGCACTCGCAAGCTCTGTTTTGCTTTCAAGGCCTCTATTCAGGTAGTACATAATCATGGCACACATAAAAAACCCTTCTTAGAAAAAAAAAGAGCAGGAAAATGGTCCATACAGCTAAAATTCTTTGGAAAGCAGTTTGTGCGCACTCGCAAGCTCAGTTTTGCTTTCAAGGCCTCAGGTAGTACATATTCATGGCACACATAAAAACCCTTCTTAGAAAAAAAAAGCAGAAAAATGGTCCATACAGCTAAAATTCTTTGGAAAGCAGTTTGTGCGCACTCGCAAGCTCTGTTTTGCTTTCAAGGCCTCTATTCAGGTAGTACATAATCATGGCACACATAAAAAACCCTTCTTAGAAAAAAAAGAGCAGAAAAATGGTCCACACAGCTAAAATTCTTTGGAAAGCAGTTTGTGCGCACTCGCAAGCTCTGTTCTGCTTTCAAGGCCTCTATTCAGGTGGTACATAATCATGGCACACATAAAAAACCCTTCTTACAAAAAAAAGAGCAGAAAAATGGTCCATACAGCTAAAATTCTTTGGAAAGCAGTTTGTGTGCACTCGCAAGCTCTGTTCTCCTTTCAAGGCCTCTATTGAGGTAGTACATAATCATGGCACTCATAAAAAACCCTTCTTAGAAAATAAAAGAGCAGAAAAATGGTCCATACAGCTAAAATTCTTTGGAAAGCAGTTTGTGCGCACTCGCTAGCTCTGTTTTGCTTTCAAGGCCTCTATTCAGGTAGTACATAATCATGGCACACATAAAAAACCCTTCTTAGAAAAAAAAAGAGCAGAAAAATGGTCCATACAGCTAACATTCTTTGGAAAGCAGTTTGTGCGCACTCGCAAGCTCTGATCTGCTTTCAAGGCCTCTATTCAGGTAGTACATAATCATGGCACACATAAAAAAACCTTCTTAGAAAAAAAAGAGCAGAAAAATGGTCCATACAGCTAAAATTCTTTGGAAAGCAGTTTGTGCGCACTCGCAAGCTCTGATCTGCTTTCAAGGCCTCTATTCAGGTAGTACATAATCATGGAACACGTAAAAAACCCTTAGAAAAAAAAGAGCAGAAAAATGATCCATACAGCTAAAATTCTTTGGAAAGCAGTTTGTGCGCACTCGCAAGCTCTGTTCTGCTTTCAAGGCCTCTATTCAGGTAGTACATAATCATGGCACACATAAAAAGCCCTTCTTAGAAAATAAAAGAGCAGAAAAATGGTCCATACAGCTAAAATTCTTTGAAAAGCAGTTTGTGCGCACTCGCAAGCTCTGTTCTGCTTTCAAGGCCTCTATTGAGGTAGTACATAATCATGGCACACATAAAAAACCCTTCTTAGAAAATAAAAGAGCAGAAAAATGGTCCATACAGCTAAAATTCTTTGAAAAGCAGTTTGTGCGCACTCGCAAGCTCTGTTCTGCTTTCAAGGCCTCTATTCAGGTAGTACATAATCATGGCACACATAAAAAACCCTTCTTAAAAAAAAGAGCAGAAAAATGGTCCATACAGCTAAAATTCTTTGGAAAGCAGTTTGTGCGCACTCGCAAGCTCTGATCTGCTTTCAAGGCCTCTATTCAGGTAGTACATAATCATGGCACACATAAAAAACCCTTCTTAGAAAAAAAAGAGCAGAAAAATGGTCCATACAGCTAAACTTCTTTGGAAAGCAGTTTGTGCGCACTCGCAAGCTCTGTTCTGCTTTCAAGGCCTCTATTCAGGTGGTACATAATCATGGCACACATAAAAAACCCTTCTTAAAAAAAAAAGAGCAGAAAAAAGGTCCATACAGCTAAAATTCTTTGGAAAGCAGTATGTGCGCACTCGCAAGCTCTGTTTTGCTTTCAAGGCCACTATTCAGGTAGTACATAATCATGGCACACATAAAAAACCCTTAGAAAAAAAAGAGCAGGAAAATGGTCCATACAGCTAAAATTCTTTGGAAAGCAGTTTGTGCGCACTCGCAAGCTCTGTTTTGCTTTCAAGGCCTCAGGTAGTACATGTTCATGGCACACATAAAAAACCCTTCTTAGAAAAAAAAAGCAGAAAAATGGTCCATACAGCTAAAATTCTTTGGAAAGCAGTTTGTGCGCACTCGCAAGCTCTGTTTTGCTTTCAAGGCCTCTATTCAGGTGGTACATAATCATGGCACACATAAAAAAACCTTCTTAGAAAAAAAAGAGCAGAAAAAAGGTCCATACAGCTAAAATTCTTTGGAAAGCAGTATGTGCGCACTCGCAAGCTCTGTTTTGCTTTCAAGGACTCTATTCAGGTAGTACATAATCATGGCACACATAAAAAACCCTTCTTAGAAAAAAAAAGAGCAGGAAAATGGTCCATACAGCTAAAATTCTTTGGAAAGCAGTTTGTGCGCACTCGCAAGCTCTGTTTTGCTTTCAAGGCCTCAGGTAGTACATATTCATGGCACACATAAAAAACCCTTCTTAGAAAAAAAAAAAGCAGAAAAATGGTCCATACAGCTAAAATTCTTTGGAAAGCAGTTTGTGCGCACTCGCAAGCTCTGTTCTGCTTTCAAGGCCTCTATTCAGGTAGTACATAATCATGGCACACATAAAAAACCCTTCTTAAAAAAAAGAGCAGAAAAATGGTCCATACAGCTAAAATTCTTTGGAAAGCAGTTTGTGCGCACTCGCAAGCTCTGATCTGCTTTCAAGGCCTCTATTCAGGTAGTACATAATCATGGCACACATAAAAAACCCTTCTTAGAAAAAAAAGAGCAGAAAAATGGTCCATACAGCTAAACTTCTTTGGAAAGCAGTTTGTGCGCACTCGCAAGCTCTGTTCTGCTTTCAAGGCCTCTATTCAGGTGGTACATAATCATGGCACACATAAAAAACCCTTCTTAAAAAAAAAAGAGCAGAAAAAAGGTCCATACAGCTAAAATTCTTTGGAAAGCAGTATGTGCGCACTCGCAAGCTCTGTTTTGCTTTCAAGGCCACTATTCAGGTAGTACATAATCATGGCACACATAAAAAACCCTTAGAAAAAAAAGAGCAGGAAAATGGTCCATACAGCTAAAATTCTTTGGAAAGCAGTTTGTGCGCACTCGCAAGCTCTGTTTTGCTTTCAAGGCCTCAGGTAGTACATGTTCATGGCACACATAAAAAACCCTTCTTAGAAAAAAAAAGCAGAAAAATGGTCCATACAGCTAAAATTCTTTGGAAAGCAGTTTGTGCGCACTCGCAAGCTCTGTTTTGCTTTCAAGGCCTCTATTCAGGTGGTACATAATCATGGCACACATAAAAAAACCTTCTTAGAAAAAAAAGAGCAGAAAAAAGGTCCATACAGCTAAAATTCTTTGGAAAGCAGTATGTGCGCACTCGCAAGCTCTGTTTTGCTTTCAAGGACTCTATTCAGGTAGTACATAATCATGGCACACATAAAAAACCCTTCTTAGAAAAAAAAAGAGCAGGAAAATGGTCCATACAGCTAAAATTCTTTGGAAAGCAGTTTGTGCGCACTCGCAAGCTCTGTTTTGCTTTCAAGGCCTCAGGTAGTACATATTCATGGCACACATAAAAAACCCTTCTTAGAAAAAAAAAAGCAGAAAAATGGTCCATACAGCTAAAATTCTTTGGAAAGCAGTTTGTGCGCACTCGCAAGCTCTGTTTTGCTTTCAAGGCCTCTATTCAGGTAGTACATAATCATGGCACACATAAAAAACCCTTCTTAGAAAAAAAAGAGCAGAAAAATGGTCCACACAGCTAAAATTCTTTGGAAAGCAGTTTGTGCGCACTCGCAAGCTCTGTTCTGCTTTCAAGGCCTCTATTCAGGTGGTACATAATCATGGCACACATAAAAAACCCTTCTTACAAAAAAAAAGAGCAGAAAAATGGTCCATACAGCTAAAATTCTTTGGAAAGCAGTTTGTGCGCACTCGCAAGCTCTATTTTGCTTTCAAGGCCTCTATTCAGGTAGTACATAATCATGGCACCTATAAAAAAACCCTTCTTAGAAAAAAAAGAGCAGAACAATGGTCCATACAGCTAAAATTCTTTGGAAAGCAGTTTGTATGCACTCGCAAGCTCTGTTCTCCTTTCAAGGCCTCAATTGAGGTAGTACATAATCATGGCACACATAAAAAACCCTTAGAAAATAAAAGAGCAGAAAAATGGTCCATACAGCTAAAATTCTTTGGAAAGCAGTTTGTGCGCACTCGCTAGCTCTGTTTTGCTTTCAAGGCCTCTATTCAGGTAGTACATAATCATGGCACACACAAAAAACCCTCCTTAGAAAAAAAAAGAGCAGAAAAATGGTCCATACAGCTAACATTCTTTGGAAAGCAGTTTGTGCGCACTCGCAAGCTCTGATCTGCTTTCAAGGCCTTTATTCAGGTAGTACATAATCATGGCACACGTAAAAAACCCTTAGAAAAAAAAGAGCAGAAAAATGGTCCATACAGCTAAAATTCTTTGGAAAGCAGTTTGTGCGCACTCGCAAGCTCTGTTTTGCTTTCAAGGCCTCTATTCAGGTAGTACATAATCATGGCACACATAAAAAACCCTTCTTACAAAAAAAGAGCAGAAAAATGGTCCATACAGCTAAAATTCTTTGGAAAGCAGTTTGTGCGCACTCGCTAGCTCTGTTTTGCTTTCAAGGCCTCTATTCAGGTAGTACATAATCATGGCACACATAAAAAACCCTTCTTAGAAAAAAAAAGAGCAGAAAAATGGTCCATACAGCTAACATTCTTTGGAAAGCAGTTTGAGCGCACTCGCAAGCTCTGATCTGCTTTCAAGGCCTCTATTCAGGTAGTACATAATCATGGCACACGTAAAAAACCCTTAGAAAAAAAAGAGCAGAAAAATGGTCCATACAGCTAAAATTCTTTGGAAAGCAGTTTGTGCGCACTCGCAAGCTCTGTTTTGCTTTCAAGGCCTCTATTCAGGTAGTACATAATCATGGCACACATAAAAAAACCCTTAGAAAAAAAAAGAGCAGAACAATGGTCCATACAGCTAAAATTCTTTGGAAAGCAGTTTGTGCGCACTCGCAAGCTCTGTTCTCCTTTCAAGGCCTCTATTGAGGTAGTACATAATCATGGCACACATAAAAAACCCTTCTTAGAAAATAAAAGAGCAGAAAAATGGTCCATACAGCTAAAATTCTTTGAAAAGCACTTTGTGCGCACTCGCAAGCTCTGTTCTGCTTTCAAGGCCTCTATTGAGGTAGTACATAATCATGGCACACATAAAAAACCCTTCTTAGAAAATAAAAGAGCAGAAAAATTCTCCATACAGCTAAAATTCTTTGAAAAGCAGTTTGTGCGCACTCGCAAGCTCTGTTTTGCTTTCAAGGCCTCTATTCAGGTAGTACATAATCATGGCACACATAAAAAACCCTTCTTAGAAAAAAAAAGAGCAGAAAAATGGTCCATACAGCTAAAATTCTTTGGAAAGCAGTTTGTGCGCACTCGCAAGCTCTGTTCTGCTTTCAAGGCCGCTATTCAGGTAGTACATAATCATGGCACACATAAAAAACCCTTCTTAAAAAAAAGAGCAGAAAAATGGTCCATACAGCTAAAATTCTTTGGAAAGCAGTTTGTGCGCACTCGCAAGCTCTGATCTGCTTTCAAGGCCTCTATTCAGGTAGTACATAATCATGGCACACATAAAAAACCCTTCTTAGAAAAAAAAGAGCAGAAAAATGGTCCATACAGCTAAAATTCTTTGGAAAGCAGTTTGTGCGCACTCGCAAGCTCTGTTCTGCTTTCAAGGACTCTATTCAGGTAGTACATAATCATGGCACACATAAAAAACCCTTCTTAGAAAAAAAAGAGCAGAAAAATGGTCCATACAGCTAATATTCTTTGGAAAGCAGTTTGTGCGCACTGCAAGCTCTGTTTTGCTTTCAAGGCCTCTATTCAGGTAGTACATATTCATGGCACACATAAAAAACCCTTCTTAGAAAAAAAAAGAGCAGAAAAATGGTCCATACAGCTAAAATTCTTTGGAAAGCAGTTTGTGCGCACTCGCAAGCTCTGATCTGCTTTCAAGGCCTCTATTCAGGTAGTACATAATCATGGCACACATAAAAAACCCTTCTTAGAAAAAAAAGAGCAGAAAAATGGTCCATACAGCTAAAATTCTTTGGAAAGCAGTTTGTGCGCACTCGCAAGCTCTGTTTTGCTTTCAAGGCCTCTATTCAGGTAGTACATAATCATGGCACACATAAAAAACCCTTCTTACAAAAAAAGAGCAGAAAAATGGTCCATACAGCTAAAATTCTTTGGAAAGCAGTTTGTGCGCACTCGCTAGCTCTGTTTTGCTTTCAAGGCCTCTATTCAGGTAGTACATAATCATGGCACACATAAAAAACCCTTCTTAGAAAAAAAAAGAGCAGAAAAATGGTCCATACAGCTAACATTCTTTGGAAAGCAGTTTGAGCGCACTCGCAAGCTCTGATCTGCTTTCAAGGCCTCTATTCAGGTAGTACATAATCATGGCACACGTAAAAAACCCTTAGAAAAAAAAGAGCAGAAAAATGGTCCATACAGCTAAAATTCTTTGGAAAGCAGTTTGTGCGCACTCGCAAGCTCTGTTTTGCTTTCAAGGCCTCTATTCAGGTAGTACATAATCATGGCACACATAAAAAAACCCTTAGAAAAAAAAAGAGCAGAACAATGGTCCATACAGCTAAAATTCTTTGGAAAGCAGTTTGTGCGCACTCGCAAGCTCTGTTCTCCTTTCAAGGCCTCTATTGAGGTAGTACATAATCATGGCACACATAAAAAACCCTTCTTAGAAAATAAAAGAGCAGAAAAATGGTCCATACAGCTAAAATTCTTTGAAAAGCAGTTTGTGCGCACTCGCAAGCTCTGTTCTGCTTTCAAGGCCTCTATTGAGGTAGTACATAATCATGGCACACATAAAAAACCCTTCTTAGAAAATAAAAGAGCAGAAAAATTCTCCATACAGCTAAAATTCTTTGAAAAGCAGTTTGTGCGCACTCGCAAGCTCTGTTTTGCTTTCAAGGCCTCTATTCAGGTAGTACATAATCATGGCACACATAAAAAACCCTTCTTAGAAAAAAAAAGAGCAGAAAAATGGTCCATACAGCTAAAATTCTTTGGAAAGCAGTTTGTGCGCACTCGCAAGCTCTGTTCTGCTTTCAAGGCCACTATTCAGGTAGTACATAATCATGGCACACATAAAAAACCCTTCTTAAAAAAAAGAGCAGAAAAATGGTCCATACAGCTAAAATTCTTTGGAAAGCAGTTTGTGCGCACTCGCAAGCTCTGATCTGCTTTCAAGGCCTCTATTCAGGTAGTACATAATCATGGCACACATAAAAAACCCTTCTTAGAAAAAAAAGAGCAGAAAAATGGTCCATACAGCTAAAATTCTTTGGAAAGCAGTTTGTGCGCACTCGCAAGCTCTGTTCTGCTTTCAAGGACTCTATTCAGGTAGTACATAATCATGGCACACATAAAAAACCCTTCTTAGAAAAAAAAGAGCAGAAAAATGGTCCATACAGCTAATATTCTTTGGAAAGCAGTTTGTGCGCACTGCAAGCTCTGTTTTGCTTTCAAGGCCTCTATTCAGGTAGTACATATTCATGGCACACATAAAAAACCCTTCTTAG
This sequence comes from Amblyomma maculatum, assembly GCF_055883805.1. Classification (NCBI taxonomy): domain Eukaryota; kingdom Metazoa; phylum Arthropoda; class Arachnida; order Ixodida; family Ixodidae; genus Amblyomma; species Amblyomma maculatum. The sequence goes on along the minus strand of NW_028146769.1, from coordinate 4,301 downwards.
AAAAAAAAAGAGCAGAAAAATGGTCCATACAGCTAAAATTCTTTGGAAAGCAGTTTGTGCGCACTCGCAAGCTCTGATCTGCTTTCAAGGCCTCTATTCAGGTAGTACATAATCATGGCACACATAAAAAACCCTTCTTAGAAAAAAAAGAGCAGAAAAATGGTCCATACAGCTAAAATTCTTTGGAAAGCAGTTTGTGCGCACTCGCAAGCTCTGTTCTGCTTTCAAGGCCTCTATTCAGGTGGTACATAATCATGGCACACATAAAAAACCCTTCTTACAAAAAAAAGAGCAGAAAAATGGTCCATACAGCTAAAATTCTTTCGAAAGCAGTTTGTGCGTACTCGCAAGCTCTGTTTTGCTTTCAAGGCCTCTATTCAGGTAGTACATAATCATGGCACACATAAAAAACCCTTCTTAGAAAAAAAAGAGCAGAAAAATGGTCCATACAGCTAAAATTCTTTGGAAATCAGTTTGTGCGCACTCGCAAGCTCTGTTCTGCTTTCAAGGCCTCTATTCAGGTAGTACATAATCATGGCACACATAAAAAACCCCTCTTAGAAAATAAAAGAGCAGAAAAATGGTCCATACAGCTAAAATTCTTTGGAAAGCCGTTTGTGCGCACTCGCAAGCTCTGTTTTGCTTTCAAGGCCTCTATTCAGGTAGTACATAATCATGGCACACATAAAAAACCCTTCTTAGAAAAAAAAGAGCAGAAAAATGGTCCATACAGCTAAAATTCTTTGGAAAGCAGTTTGTGCGCACTCGCAAGCTCTGTTCTGCTTTCAAGGCCTCTATTGAGGTAGTACATAATCATGGCACACATAAAAAACCCTTCTTAGAAAATAAAAGAGCAGAAAAATGGTCCATACAGCTAAAATTCTTTGAAAAGCAGTTTGTGCGCACTCGCAAGCTCTGTTTTGCTTTCAAGGCCTCTATTCAGGTAGTACATAATCATGGCACACATAAAAAACCCTTCTCAGAAAAAAAAGAGCAGAAAAATGGTCCATACAGCTAAAATTCTTTGGAAAGCAGTTTGTGCGCACTCGCAAGCTCTGTTCTGCTTTCAAGGATTCTATTCAGGTAGTACATAATCATGGCACACATAAAAAACCCTTCTTAGAAAAAAAAAGAGCAGAAAAATGGTCCATACAGCTAAAATTCTTTGGAAAGCAGTTTGTGCGCACTCGCAAGCTTTGTTCTGCTTTCAAGGCCTCTATTCAGGTGGTACATAATCATGGCACACATAAAAAACCCTTCTTAGAAAAAAAAGGAGCAGAAAAATGGTCCATACAGCTAAAATTCTTTGGAAAGCAGTTTGTGCGCACTCGCAAGCTCTGTTTTGCTTTCAAGGCCTCTATTCAGGTAGTACATAATCATGGCACACATAAAAAACCCTTCTTAGAAAAAAAAGAGCAGAAAAATGGCCCATACAGCTAAAATTCTTTGGAAAGCAGTTTGTGCGCACTCGCAAGCTCTGTTCTGCTTTCAAGGCCTCTATTCAGGTAGTACATAATCATGGCACACATAAAAAACCCTTCTTAGAAAATAAAAGAGCAGAAAAATGGTCCATACAGCTAAAATTCTTTGAAAAGCAGTTTGTGCGCACTCGCAAGCTCTGTTCTGCTTTCAAGGCCTCTATTGAGGTAGTACATAATCATGGCACACATAAAAAACCCTTCTTAGAAAATAAAAGAGCAGAAAAATGGTCCATACAGCTAAAATTCTTTGAAAAGCAGTTTGTGCGCACTCGCAAGCTCTGTTTTGCTTTCAAGGCCTCTATTCAGGTAGTACATAATCATGGCACACATAAAAAACCCTTCTTAGAAAAAAAAGAGCAGAAAAATGGTCCATACAGCTAAAATTCTTTGGAAAGCAGTTTGTGCGCACTCGCAAGCTCTGTTCTGCTTTCAAGGCCTCTATTCAGGTAGTACATAATCATGGCACACATAAAAAACCCTTCTTAAAAAAAGAGCAGAAAAATGGTCCATACAGCTAAAATTCTTTGGAAAGCAGTTTGTGCGCACTCGCAAGCTCTGATCTGCTTTCAAGGCCTCTATTCAGGTAGTACATAATCATGGCACACATAAAAAACCCTTCTTAGAAAAAAAAGAGCGGAAAAATGGTCCATACAGCTAAAATTCTTTGGAAAGCAGTTTGTGCGCACTCGCAAGCTCTGTTCTGCTTTCAAGGCCTCTATTCAGGTGGTACATAATCATGGCACACATAAAAAACCCTTCTTAGAAAAAAAAAGAGCAGAAAAAAGGTCCATACAGCTAAAATTCTTTGGAAAGCAGTATGTGCGCACTCGCAAGCTCTGTTTTGCTTTCAAGGCCTCTATTCAGGTAGTACATAATCATGGCACACATAAAAAACCCTTAGAAAAAAAAGAGCAGGAAAATGGTCCATACAGCTAAAATTCTTTGGAAAGCAGTTTGTGCGCACTCGCAAGCTCTGTTTTGCTTTCAAGGCCTCAGGTAGTACATATTCATGGCACACATAAAAAACCCTTCTTAGAAAAAAAAAAAGCAGAAAAATGGTCCATACAGCTAAAATTCTTTGGAAAGCAGTTTGTGCGCACTCGCAAGCTCTGTTTTGCTTTCAAGGCCTCTATTCAGGTGGTACGTAATCATGGCACACATAAAAAAACCTTCTTAGAAAAAAAAAGAGCAGAAAAAAGGTCCATACAGCTAAAATTCTTTGGAAAGCAGTATGTGCGCACTCGCAAGCTCTGTTTTGCTTTCAAGGCCTCTATTCAGGTAGTACATAATCATGGCACACATAAAAAACCCTTCTTAGAAAAAAAAAGAGCAGGAAAATGGTCCATACAGCTAAAATTCTTTGGAAAGCAGTTTGTGCGCACTCGCAAGCTCAGTTTTGCTTTCAAGGCCTCAGGTAGTACATATTCATGGCACACATAAAAACCCTTCTTAAAAAAAAAAAAGCAGAAAAATGGTCCATACAGCTAAAATTCTTTGGAAAGCAGTTTGTGCGCACTCGCAAGCTCTGTTTTGCTTTCAAGGCCTCTATTCAGGTAGTACATAATCATGGCACACATAAAAAACCCTTCTTAGAAAAAAAAGAGCAGAAAAATGGTCCACACAGCTAAAATTCTTTGGAAAGCAGTTTGTGCGCACTCGCAAGCTCTGTTCTGCTTTCAAGGCCTCTATTCAGGTGGTACATAATCATGGCACACATAAAAAACCCTTCTTACAAAAAAAAGAGCAGAAAAATGGTCCATACAGCTAAAATTCTTTGGAAAGCAGTTTGTGTGCACTCGCAAGCTCTGTTCTCCTTTCAAGGCCTCTATTGAGGTAGTACATAATCATGGCACTCATAAAAAACCCTTCTTAGAAAATAAAAGAGCAGAAAAATGGTCCATACAGCTAAAATTCTTTGGAAAGCAGTTTGTGCGCACTCGCTAGCTCTGTTTTGCTTTCAAGGCCTCTATTCAGGTAGTACATAATCATGGCACACATAAAAAACCCTTCTTAGAAAAAAAAAGAGCAGAAAAATGGTCCATACAGCTAACATTCTTTGGAAAGCAGTTTGTGCGCACTCGCAAGCTCTGATCTGCTTTCAAGGCCTCTATTCAGGTAGTACATAATCATGGCACACATAAAAAAACCTTCTTAGAAAAAAAAAGAGCAGAAAAATGGTCCATACAGCTAAAATTCTTTGGAAAGCAGTTTGTGCGCACTCGCAAGCTCTGATCTGCTTTCAAGGCCTCTATTCAGGTAGTACATAATCATGGAACACGTAAAAAACCCTTAGAAAAAAAAGAGCAGAAAAATGATCCATACAGCTAAAATTCTTTGGAAAGCAGTTTGTGCGCACTCGCAAGCTCTGTTCTGCTTTCAAGGCCTCTATTCAGGTAGTACATAATCATGGCACACATAAAAAGCCCTTCTTAGAAAATAAAAGAGCAGAAAAATGGTCCATACAGCTAAAATTCTTTGAAAAGCAGTTTGTGCGCACTCGCAAGCTCTGTTCTGCTTTCAAGGCCTCTATTGAGGTAGTACATAATCATGGCACACATAAAAAACCCTTCTTAGAAAATAAAAGAGCAGAAAAATGGTCCATACAGCTAAAATTCTTTGAAAAGCAGTTTGTGCGCACTCGCAAGCTCTGTTCTGCTTTCAAGGCCTCTATTCAGGTAGTACATAATCATGGCACACATAAAAAACCCTTCTTAAAAAAAAGAGCAGAAAAATGGTCCATACAGCTAAAATTCTTTGGAAAGCAGTTTGTGCGCACTCGCAAGCTCTGATCTGCTTTCAAGGCCTCTATTCAGGTAGTAC